>NW_027637085.1:0-65000 GCF_951216825.1 Electrona antarctica | reverse complement strand
CCTGCAGGCCACTAGAGAGATGTATAAAACACCCAGGCGTTCCCAGAGGCCACTAGAGAGATGTATAAAACACCAGGCGTTCCCTGCAGGCCACTAGAGAGATGTATAAAACACCAGGCGTTCCCTGCAGGCCACTAGAGAGATGTATAAAACACCCAGGCGTTCCCTGCAGGCCACTAGAGAGATGTATAAAACACCCAGGCGTTCCCTGCAGGCCACTAGAGAGATGTATAAAACACCCAGGCGTTCCCAGAGGCCACTAGAGAGATGTATAAAACACCCAGGCGTTCCCTGCAGGCCACTAGAGAGATGTATAAAACACCCAGGCGTTCCCTGCAGGCCACTAGAGAGATGTATAAAACACCCAGGCGTTCCCTGCAGGCCACTAGAGAGATGTATAAAACACCCAGGCGTTCCCTGCAGGCCACTAGAGAGATGTATAAAACACCCAGGCGTTCCCTGCAGGCCACTAGAGAGATGTATAAAACACCCAGGCGTACCCTGCAGGCCACTAGAGAGATGTATAAAACACCCAGGCGTTCCTGCAGGCCACTAGAGAGATGTATAAAACACCCAGGCGTACCCTGCAGGCCACTAGAGAGATGTATAAAACACCCAGGCGTTCCCTGCAGGCCACTAGAGAGATGTATAAAACACCCAGGCGTACCCTGCAGGCCACTAGAGAGATGTATAAAACACCCAGGCGTTCCCAGAGGCCACTAGAGAGATGTATAAAACACCCAGGCGTTCCCTGCAGGCCACTAGAGAGATGTATAAAACACCCAGGCGTACCCTGCAGGCCACTAGAGAGATGTATAAAACACCCAGGCGTACCCTGCAGGCCACTAGAGAGATGTATAAAACACCCAGGCGTACCCTGCAGGCCACTAGAGAGATGTATAAAACACCCAGGCGTTCCCTGCAGGCCACTAGAGAGATGTATAAAACACCCAGGCGTTCCCTGCAGGCCACTAGAGAGATGTATAAAACACCCAGGCGTTCCCTGCAGGCCACTAGAGAGATGTATAAAACACCCAGGCGTTCCCTGCAGGCCACTAGAGAGATGTATAAAACACCCAGGCGTACCCTGCAGGCCACTAGAGAGATGTATAAAACACCCAGGCGTTCCCAGAGGCCACTAGAGAGATGTATAAAACACCCAGGCGTTCCTGCAGGCCACTAGAGAGATGTATAAAACACCCAGGCGTTCCTGCAGGCCACTAGAGAGATGTATAAAACACCCAGGCGTTCCCTGCAGGCCACTAGAGAGATGTATAAAACACCCAGGCGTTCCCTGCAGGCCACTAGAGAGATGTATAAAACACCCAGGCGTTCCCTGCAGGCCACTAGAGAGATGTATAAAACACCCAGGCGTACCCTGCAGGCCACTAGAGAGATGTATAAAACACCCAGGCGTTCCCTGCAGGCCACTAGAGAGATGTATAAAACACCCAGGCGTTCCCTGCAGGCCACTAGAGAGATGTATAAAACATAAAAATAAAACATAATTAGACCCGTTTCATCCCACAGGGGAAATCTATAGTTTTCAGCTTCACCCAGCTGAGGGCTTCTCAAGTCGTTTGACCTGAGATCAGATTCTAAAAATGTCTTCTACATCCTGACAGTTTTCTGAAAAAGCTATGTTTCTATGTCAGTCGTTCTTCGATTTTTCAAAAATAGCAGACCTACAAGCTTGTAGATCTGCTATTTTTCAATAGCTAAAGCGTAACATAATGCTAACACCAAAAGGGGTTCCCGCCCCAAAATGGGGTAAGGGTTTTCCTCAGGGACACCTAAACACATTGCTGCGACCAGGAATCGTACCTGGGACCTTCATGCTTCCCCGGCGGTCCTCTACTCATTCAGCTATGGCCGCCGTATGCAAAATCTAGTTTGAAAGGCTGAGGAAAGGCTGACGTGCCGAAACGTGTCCGTTTCTCTAGGTAGACCGCTGCTGTGTGTTTGCTGAAAATAAACAAGTTCATAAGAAACGAGTGCATGTGTTTGGTCCGACTAGTCATTGGTCCGAAACACGACAACCTGCACCTCAAACCCTAACCTAACCATAACCGCAAGCGCATGTCGAACCAATGCTCCGTCGGACCATAATATGCCTCCCATAAGAAACTACTCAGGAGAGTGCGGATATTCCTTTCTCTCGCCGTATGCACTTGCAATCCCCCAAACTGGTCCTCAGTCTGCACCGGGGCCTCCTCTCAGCTGGACATCACTCTGTGGTGACTCTGGTGAGGTGACCAGGGTCCATGAGGCATCCCAATTAGATGCCCGAACCACCTCAACTGGCTTCGTTCTATACCCACAGTGGCAGCAGCTCAGTTCCGAATATTTCACATATGACTGAGCTTCTCAGCCACCCTCCTGATTTTAACACAATTTTGGTGTTGCTTGTGTTTGTAATCTTGTTCTTTTGGTCATTACTCACATTTCATGACCATGGGTGTAATTAGGAACGACGACTGACTGGTATACATTGAGAGTTTCGCCTTCTTGCTCAGCTCCCCTTTTGTCACAGTGAAGACGTGCAGTAACCGCTATATACTGCTCCTGCTGCTCAAATTCTCATGCTCCATTCTCCCTTCACTTGTGAAGACCCTGAGAGACTAGAACTTCACTTGTGAAGACCCTGAGAGACTAGAACTTCACTTGTGAAGACCCTGAGAGACTAGAACTTCACTTGTGAAGACCCTGAGAGACTAGAACTTCACTTGTGAAGACCCTGAGAGACTAGAACTTCACTTGTGAAGACCCTGAGAGACTAGAACTTCACTTGTGAAGACCCTGAGAGACTAGAACTTCACTTGTGAAGACCCTGAGAGACTAGAACTTCACTTGTGAAGACCCTGAGAGACTAGAACTTCACTTGTGAAGACCCTGAGAGACTAGAACTTCACTTGTGAAGACCCTGAGAGACTAGAACTTCACTTGTGAAGACCATGAGAGACTAGAACTTCACTTGGGGTAAGGACTCATTCCCTTTGCTGAAGTGGGCAATCCAGCAGTTTCAATCTGAGAAGCCTCAGATTTAAAAGTGCTGATCCTAATCCCAGGCTGTGAGCTGATCCAGTGAGAGCTGACGCTCATAGATCGACGATGCTATCAGGACCATCGTCGTCCGCTTCTTCTTCCATTGTATTGTGTTGTTAGACCTGCAACACTGTTAAATTGAGCCAGGCCAATGTGTCATCATAACTAAAAAACATCGCATGGATGCACCTGGGACGTATCCTCAGTGATGTATCCTGAGGTCAACAGGGTTTCGCGTCTCTCAACATCATACCCCTCACTCAGGCGACCCAGCCGGGAGTGATCAAGTCCCGACTTATGTCCCAGTAGCTACCCTCAATCAGTCCCACTAGGGAAAAACCAGGGGCACACAATCCGTTGGAACTACTCCAGAACTACTCTGCCAGGGCTGGGAGATACACTTCTGGCGCATGGAGGGACTAGGCTCTGTGGGTTGACTCCTGTCCGGGCCCCTCCTACGTCTCACCAGGTCCACTCCTGCTCTCACCAGGCTCAGGACCTGTGCGTTGCACCAGAGTCCTCCGAACCCGATCAAACCATGTTCGGAACATCATCAGCACAGTGATGCAATCCTCAACTCACCAAACCGTAATCCCTCTCCTCCACAACTGCACCTCAGAATCCTGTCGATGAATATCACAAGTAGGACAGGTAACAATTTGCAGCCCCGGACGGAGGCCAACCCCCACCGAGCTAGACTTACTGCTGAGGACACGGCTCTTGCTTTGGATGGATTCGATCAGCGGATTCGACCGTTATCATACCATTGAATGGGGCCAGTATGGCCGTTATCATACCATCGAATGGGGCCAGTATGGCCGTTATCAGACCATCGAATGGGGCCAGTATGGCCGTTATCAGACCATCGAATGGGGCCAGTATGGCCGTTATCAGACCATCGAATGGGGCCAGTATGGCCGTTATCAGACCATCGAATGGGGCCAGTATGGCCATACTGGCCGACATTTCCAACATGGAAACTAGGGACTACTAATATATACTATTCTCTGCCTATCGGGACGTAACTCGGACGGCGCTGAGTCGGGTCTGGTGGCCGTCGCAACGCTCGGCACGGCGACTCGCTCGGCTAGCGCCTCGCTCGGCGGTGCCTCACGTGGCTCAAGGCCACCAGACACGGCGCGCCTCCGTCAGGACATCAGTGACATTATCACCCGTCACATCGAATCGGTGATAATGACATACTGAAACAGTGAGTATGCCAGTATGGCCATACTGGCCCCATTCAATGGTATGATGCCAGTCGAATGGGGTGATTCGATTGCCCTGATTAGAGCCCGCCACTCACCATACTCCTGCACAGCACCTCCTGCAATATGTCCTGGGGTCATACACCTCCAGATCCACAAATCACATATGGACCGGATGTGCATACTTCCAGGATCCTTGCAAGAGTAAAGAGCCAGTCTGAGAGAGCAAAATCTACATTTTTCCTCCTGGATCAGAAACTATTGGCCTGTTACCAGTACCTTAACATAGACTTTCCCCAGGAAAGCTGAATCATGTGATGCCTCTGGCAAACACCCTGCTCTGCTCCCCCTGTTTATCAAGAGGAACCACCACCCATGTCTGCCACTCCAACGGTACCGTGCCAGACGTCCACGAGATGTCATCACCCATTGTCAAGATCCCCCACAGAGTTGACATGAATAACCTTTCCTGGCCATGCTTTCTGGACCACTGTTTGTCTGCATTTTGTCCATATTCAGTGATTGTTACATGAAAATGTACCTGAAAGACCTTTAGCTGAAACAACTCCCTGTACTGCTATTAACCCATTTTGACCTGAGATCAGATTCTAAAAATGTCTTCTACATTCGATTCGATTTTTCAAAAATAGCAGACCTACAAGCTCGTAGCGCGCCACTCGGTGGCGCGCTACGAGCTTGTAGATCTGCTATTTTTCAATAGCTAAAGCATAACATAATGCTAACACCAAAAGGGGTTCCCGCCCAAAATGGATTAAAAGTCATCATCCAGCTAGAGTTTGAGTTTGAAGTGCAGCTGCGGCTGCACTTATTTTTCCAGGTGTATTAAATTAAATATTAATTTGGTCCAACATCTGTGTTAGCTTACTACTGTACAGACATTTTAGTTCAAATAAGCGGACTTTCAGAAGGCTGAATTACCTATACCTAGCAACTTGAAAGTCTCGTAGACCTTTTTTCCCCCCAACATTTCGACATGAATGGCAGTGAAAGACGTATAGAATGTAGGCTGAGATCTACTAAAGTATACACTGCATGTTTGTTTAAGATATAGGGACAAGCTCTGCTAATGGCTAGAAGTCAAAGTAAGACTTTAAACTCTGGGCTAGTGATAAGGTACATAATATAGCATCATCACTCAACATTTAGTGCAATGCAAGCCTATACAGTATGACACCAGAGCAACGAGCCACATTATTAAAATGATCATTTTGCACCATGGATGAACAGCTCGGTTAAACACACCAACCCACATACTGTACCGGTAGTCTTTCAAAGACAGTCAAAAGAGGTTTGTTGTTGCAGATCGGTTACGAAGGTGTTTACAGGATGAAACACTGTCAGTGACACACGCACGCACGCACGCACACACGCACGCACGCATGCACGCAGGCAGGCAGGCAGGCAGGCAGGCACGCACGCACGCACGCACGCACGCTCTCTCTCTCTCTCTCTCTCTCTCGCACGCACGCACATGCACACTCTCTCTCTCTCTCTCTCTCTCGCACGCACGCACGCACACTCTCTCTCTCTCTCTCTCTCGCGCACGCACGCACGCGTACACTCTCTCTCTCGCACGCGCACACTCTCGCACTCGTGCACGTGCACGCACGCGCGTACACAATCTCTCTCTCTCTCGCACGCACGCGCACACTCTCTCTCTCGCACGCACCCCCCTAGTGATAAGGCCGACCACAGCGAGCTCACAATGGCCCTGTATATTCTCAGCCTGTTGTGATTACACACACAAGGAGCTGGATTATACACCCCCTTAAATTCAATTTCCTCCTCTTAGGTCAACTAGTGTGCGTTTGTGTCTTGTTGGTGGTTGTGTATGTGCGTTTGTGTCTTGTTGGTGGTTGTGTATGTGCGTTTGTGTCTTGTTGGTGGTTGTGTGTGTGCGTTTGTGTCTTGTTGGTGGTTGTGTGTGTGCGTTTGTGTCTTGTTGGTGGTTGTGTGTGTGCGTTTGTGTCTTGTTGGTGGTTGTGTGTGTGCGTTTGTGTCATGTTGGTGGTTGTGTGTGTGCGCCTGTGTGTCTTGTTGGTGGTTGTGTGTGTGCGCCTGTGTGTCTTGTTGGTGGTTGTGTGTGTGCGCCTGTGTGTCTTGTTGGTGGTTGTGTGTGTGCCTGTGTGTCTTGTTGGTGGTTGTGTGTGTGCGCCTGTGTGTCTTGTTGGTGGTTGTGTGTGCGCCTGTGTGTCTTGTTGGTGGTTGTGTGTGTGTGTGTGTGTGTGTGTGCCTGTGTGTCTTGTTGGTGGTTGTGTGTGCGCCTGTGTGTCTTGTTGGTGGTTGTGTGTGTGTGTGTGTGTGCCTGTGTGTCTTGTTGGTGGTTGTGTGTGCGCCTGTGTGCTAAGTGTCTGGCTGGTGGCTGTGTGTGTGGTTTTGTGTCTTTGTCGGTATGTGTGGTCGTACAATAGAGGGTATGCGCATGCATAAAGTGAATGGAAAATTGAGTGGCAAATCAACAGGCAAAGTGAGTTTAACATTGTTTAATGTTGTTTAATGCAATTAGATATGACTTTTCTGTTTGTATGTATGGGCTGTCAAGGCCAGAATGTAGTTTTTTGCCACTCAGTAGGCGTTCCTGCATAACTTCCTGGTTTGATGATGATGTCACACGCATACCCTCTATTGATTTGATTTTGGTCAGAGCCAACTGTTGGACTGTTGGATTATTGGATGCTCTTGGATTGTTGGTTTGTGGATGGATGGATGGATGGATGGATGGATGGATGGATAAGACAGGAATAGGTGGTGTGGTGGTGACTGAATTTTTTTTCAACCGAAGGAAGGAATCTTCTCTATGAGGGTTTTCTCTTGGCAGTAGAGGGCGCAGTGGAGTAACTAAAATTATTTATTTTTCCGGTGAAAACAAAATCACCTTTCTGGCCAAAACGTACATTTATCCGTGTGGTGCGGGGGCTCAAAGTGCGTCCACTATAAGGAAAGTAGGCTTTCTAATTACACAACCCGTCTTTGTATTGGTGAGTAGGTAAAACATTATTTTTTATTTTCGCTACAGAGGAGAGGCTGGTCTGCATTTCATTTGAGACAGGAATCAGTTCCATAGCCTGTACGAAAGCAAGAGCAGTAAGGCATTATGTTATGCTTTAGCTATTGAAAAATAGCAGATCTACAAGCTCATAGCGCGCCACTCGGTGGCGCGCTATGAGCTTGTATATCTGCTATTTTAGGTCTGCTTTTAGGTCTGCTGTTTTTGAAAAATCGAAGAACCACTGACATAGAAACGTAGCTTTTTCAGAAAACTGTCAGGATGTAGAAGACATTTTTAGAATCTGATCTCAGGTCAGAATGGGTTGACAACAACAGTTTGAACGCCGAGCGAGGGTAGCTCTGCCCCTGCTGCCGTTGGCGAGCGAAGGGAGCCACAGACACGGCTAGGGTACGTGGGGACGAAAAGAATCACGTGGAGACGCGTCCACTGTGGCTGCCACATGACGTTACAGCAGGGGGCATGCTGATTTTCTGAGGGGCCTGTTTTTTTTGCTCTTGAATAAGACAAATATTAAAAGTACAGTACAGTACTTAGTACAGTACAGTATATATACTCAAGTACATTTTCAATTACTGTCCGTGTCCTACACACACACACACACACACACTCACACTCACTCACACTCACTCACACTCTCTCTCTCTCTCTCTCTCTCTCTCTCTCTCTCTCTCTCTCTCTCTCTCTCTCTCTCTCTCTCTTCTGGGACTCCTTACTAAGTTCTTAGTATATAACTACTAGTGATTTAATTACCAGTCCAGTCTAAACCACCAAGGAATGTCTCAGCTAATAAAACCGTAGTAATGCATACAGCGGTTACTAGAAAACAGCTGTTAGCGCCGTTGAAAGAAAAAGCAACGAACAGAAGTCACCACAACCTCATGAGACTGAGTTCCTCAATTGTAACTTAAAAAAATAACTTGTAAAATTTGTGACTTTACAATCATTTCTGTAAGTACAAACAGACTTTTTGTTCTGAAGTTTTAAAGTTCAGCCAAAATGCAGGAATACGTTTCTCCACTACTTACATTCAAATGGGGCGACTGTGGCTCAAGAGGTAGAGCAGGTCGTCCAATGATCCATGGGTCGGCGGTTCGAATCCCGGCTCCTCCTGTCTACATGTCGAAGTGTCCTTGGGCAAGACACTGAACCCCAAATTGCTCCCGATGTGCTGGCTGGTACCTTGCATGGCTTCCGTCGCCATCGGTGTATGAATGTGTGTGTGAATGGGTGAATGTAATGCACAATCTATGTAAAGCGCCTTGGATAAAGGCGCTATATAAATGCACCATTTAAATGGAAGCAGAAACAGGCAACAAACATGGGTAACAGTAACAGATCCAGGATCTGACAAACATTCAGAGAAAAAAACAGGTATAATCAACACAGGCTGGACCAAACAGGACACAGGTGATACAAATTAACCCATTTTGTCCTGAGATCAGATTCTAAAAATGTCTTCTACATCCTGACAGTTTTCTGAAAAAGCTATGTTTCTATGTCAGTCGTTCTTCGATTTTTCAAAAATAGCAGACCTACAAGCTCGTAGCGCGCCACTCGGTGGCGCGCTATGAGCTTGTAGATCTGCTATTTTTCAATAGCTAAAGCATAACATAACGCTAACACCAAAAGGGGTTCCCGTAAACATAAGGGTGTGTGAGACAAGACAGGCAACAACAACAAGGTCAGACAGGAAATACTCAAACATAGTTACAAAATAAAATACTAGAAAATACCAGAAAATACCAGAAACACAGGAACACAAACATACACTACAAGATACAGAAAATATGACAGGAACCAAGAAGTCCATGTCACCTTCTAACCTTGTCTTTGAGAATCAGAATAGTATTGTCTCTGTAAGGTGGATGTTTCTGCCCGACAGCAACTACAGTAGGCCTACTTGTAGGTGTGTTTATTTGTGTTTGTTCGTTCCCCAGGTAGTGCAAGCTAACTCATGGCACAATTTCTTTTTTTTTATCCCACGATTTTGCAACCCAGTTTTTTCACCCAGTGCCAATTATCTAATGTAATCCTGGGCGCTACACTTCCTCTGCCAACCACGAGGTCAGCGGACTGACCTCATGCCTCCTTCCATGCATGAGGAGTCCAAGCTGCTTCTTTTCACCTGCCAGGGGGGAGTTTCCCTGGCCGGACGTAGCGTGTGGAAGGAACACGTCATTCCGACCAGTTCCTTTCCCCTCCATCAGGCGCCAGGGGGAGGTATAGTTTAGAGACCAGGATTACTGCATGTTGTGAGGGTACCTACCCTAGGGGACACGGGGAGAACATGCAAACTCCACACAGAAAGGCCCTTTTGCCAACCCCACCTCGGGTATGGGCACTGATGACGAGGAGGAGAGAACACGCCCCCAGCGCCCACATCGTCCCCAGCGGGAATCGAACGCAGGACCTTCTAGCTGTGAGGCGACAGCACTACCGACTGTGCCACCGTGCCCCCTCTCATGGCACAATTTCACCTGCAAGTGTGTATGCATCCATATCGTAAAACTATATCATTGCAGAACCCTCTTTCAAACTTTTTGTGATTTTTGCTAAATGAACACCCTTTAGTAGCCTAGGCTCCAGCCCTGAATCGCTAGCCACGCCCATTAAGAAAATATGTTGATGTCCGCTCATTATAAGTTAGTTGGGCCTTGTTTATCTGTAAAGTTGCTTGTAAATATTTGTAGTGATTTTCTTTGTCTATGACCATCAGGTGAGAGTATAGGAACGAAGACTGCTGGGTAGCTTTGCCTTCTGGCTCAATTCATCAATATTTAAAAAGTACTGGAACTGTGACGTTTGTTAAACCTCACAAAAACTAATCCTAACCTTAACCCAACCCTAACCTCACAAAAACTAATCCTAACCTTAACCAAACCCTAACCTCACAAAAACTAATCCTAACCTTAACCCAACCCTAACCTCACAAAAACTACCGTATTTTCCAAAAAAAGTTGTCTGCAGTTGTTGGGAAAAATATTAAAAACGTACTGTATGAGCTATACTTCCTGTCAAGAAATTCCTTGCAGATGATTATTTTTCTGTTTGTCAGAGTTTGGAAGCGCTCGTTATCAGTAAAGCAACCTCCTGCTGCCTCCTGCATTATGTGCAAATTCTAAACAGGTGGTACGCATGGACTGTTGACTGTAGTGCGTGCACCCCTTAACGGGGGGTGCGTGCACCCCTTAACGGGGGGTGCGTGCACCCCTTAACGGGGGGTGCGTGCACCCCTTAACGGGGGGTGCGTGACATGAAAAGGGTAATGGCGGTTGGTAAATGGTAAATGGTGCATTTATATAGCGCCTTTATCCAAGGCGCTTTACATAGATTGTGCATTACATTCACCCATTCACACACACATTCATACACCGATTGCGGCAGAAGCCATGCAAGGCACCAACCAGCACATCGGGAGCAATTTGGGGTTCAGTTTCTTGCCCAAGGACACTTCGACATGTAGACAGGAGGAGCCGGGATTCGAACCGCCGACCCATGGATCATTGGACAACCTGCTCTACCTCCTGAGCCACAGTCGCCCCGGTCGCCGCGGTTGTACAGTATGGTGTTATTTAACACAAAAGGCAAAATCTGGTAAAACACTGTTGTAAGGAGATGTATAGAGCAGCTGCGGGAGTATACAGCAGATGCATGTCTCTCAGTGCAGTGACATTCTGTGATTATTTTCCATAATCATATTAAAAAATGTATCCTTTTCGGCCAAATACAATGAGACTATGAGCGTTGGAGGGGTGCGTCAGCTATAGGTCAGGAGATATACTACAGCGTCACACAAATGCATAAAAAGTGACAGATACACAAGCTCGAAGCAGGGAAGCTTGCAGATCTGCTACTTTTGAAATTGAATCCTGAATGGTCCATATATGAGGTTTCCACCCGACGGAGACGATAACTATAATCAGGCTTATAATAGTTTGAAGTTCGAAACAGCTGGTGCAACTGGCCACAGAGGCCTAAATATCCTTCCATTTACTCATCCGCACGTCAAGTCTTAATGACATCATGGGTGGTGTTTCCAACTCTGCGGTAGAGCGGATCATTCCTTTCCAAACGTTTTGGAGTCTCTTGGCCAAAAAGAGATGAATCGTTGTCTGATGTTCATTGCTCAATATGTAAAATTAACGCATTTTGGGCGGGAACCCATTTTGGTGTTAGCATTATGAAAAATAGCAGATCTACAAGCTCATAGCGCGCCACCGAGTGGCGCGCTACGAGCTTGTAGGTCTGCTATTTTTGAAAAATCGATGAACGACTGATGCTCAAATGAACAAATTGCTCCCGATGTGCTGGTTGGTACCTTGCATGGCTTCCGCCGCAATCGGTGTATGAATGTGTGTGTGAATGGGTGAATGTAATGCACAATCTATGTAAAGCGCCTTGGATAAAGGCGCTATATAAATGCACCATTTACCATTTATAGCTTTTTCAGAAAACTGTCAGGATGTAGAAGACATTTTTAGAATCTGATCTCAGGTCAAAATGGGTTAAACTGATGACATACTGTAAAAGTTTTACTACATACTGTGAAGGTTTTGTGATTCTTCCTGTAATACAAGATGTTCTCTAGAGCAGTGGTTCCCAGACCTTTCCGGTCGAGACCCAAAAGAGAGATTATTAGACGTTTGCTCGAGTCGGGACCCAAACTAGTGAAAGCAGCAGATCTACAAGCTCACAACGTGTCGCTTCTCGCCACGGTGTGAGCTTGTAGATCGGCTATATTCACTACTTCTTAAGTATTTGTTTTCTATAGTTTTAGGTAACTATAGCAACAGCAGACCCTGACAACAGACAGGTAACTATAGTGATTATGGGGATGGAGCCGGGCAACGATGGCGTCGCTCGCCTAAAATAACAGATCTATAAGCAAACAACGTGTCACATTCTGTCACAATGTGACACGTTGTTTGCTTGTAGATCAGTTCTTTTCAAATCTGTGTTACTCGACCAAATATGCTTGGGAGCAGCATAGAATCCAAGGTCCCGGATTGATCACACAAAAAGCCTAAAAGGCTTCAAAATCAGAGGTCCCAGAGGGATCTTTGGGGGTCAGAGGGGGTTTGGCGAGGTCGGCAACCCCCAGAGCATGTGTTGGCTGCTGGGGAAGCTGTGTCCTGTTCTCCCCCCCCCCCCATGTCTCCCCTCGCTGCTCCAGACCACCAAGCTAAATATAGGCAGGATATGAAGATAGACAGAGGAGGGAAGGATATGGAGCACAATGGCTCACTACTCACACACGCAGACACACACACACACACACACACACACGCACGCACGCACGCACGCACGCGCGCACGCACGCACGCGCACGCACGCACACGCACACACGCACAGCTGAGGTTTTTGCGGCATTGATGTTGCATTCAAGACAACTTGGAACTCATTAGTTTTACAACTAGGAAATTTCCAGCCTCCAGAAATGGCTTTCAACCGTTCAACTCTGGGGGGGAATTTTTTTTTTAAAGTTAAATAAAATATACATGGATGCCCACAGGAAACCATAAAAAAAAATGATTGCGTATATACTGTAATTACAGATTAAATTATGCGCTGAAAAACAAACACTTATGTATAATATAATAATTCAATTCTTACCACTAACCATGAAGGACACTTATACGCTTTCCTCTACTGTACTGTATGTTTTTTTATTGCTATGGCGTCAGTCGCATGCATCCGGGTCGGGGGGGGTCGGGGGGGGGGGGGGGGGGGTCGGGGCAGGGGGGGGGGGGGGGGGGTCGGGGCAGTAATGCAGAGTTTGGACGACCTCTCAAATGACGACCTCTCAAATGAAAATAAAGACCCTCAACGTGTGAAGAACAAGTTGGGGGTCGGTGGTTATGTCATGTGTTGAGTGTTGGGGGTCGGTGGTTATGTCATGTGTTGAGTGTTGGGGGTCGGTGGTTATGTCATGTGTTGAGTGTTGGGGGTCGGTGGTTATGTCATGTGTTGAGTGTTGGGGGTCGGTGGTTATGTCATGTGTTGAGTGTTGGGGGTCGGTGGTTATGTCATGTGTTGAGTGTTGGGGGTCGGTGGTTATGTCATGTGTTGAGTGTTGGGGGTCGGTGGTTATGTCATGTGTTGAGTGTTGGGGATCGGTGGTTATGTCATGTGTTGAGTGTTGGGGGTCGGTGGTTAGGTCATGTGTTGAGTGTTGGGGGTCGGTGGTTATGTCATGTGTTGAGTGTTGGGGGTCGGTGGTTATGTCATGTGTTGAGTGTTGGGGGTCGGTGGTTAGGTCATGTGTTGAGTGTTGGGGGTCGGTGGTTATGTCATGTGTTGAGTGTTGGGGGTCGGTGGTTATGTCATGTGTTGAGTGTTGGGGGTCGGTGGTTAGGTCATGTGTTGAGTGTTGGGGGTCGGTGGTTAGGTCATGTGTTGAGTGTTGGGGGTCGGTGGTTAGGTCATGTGTTGAGTGTTGGGGGTCGGTGGTTATGTCATGTGTTGAGTGTTGGGGGTCGGTGGTTATGTCATGTGTTGAGTGTTGGGGGTCGGTGGTTATGTCATATGTTGAGTGTTCCCTTCAGTACAGTTGCTCAGGTTGTAGAGCGGAGCGGCCGCTTGGGAAAGGGCTTCCAGCTCCATCACTAACACCACCCATGAGGTCAATACGATTTGAAGTGCAGATGAGGAGCAAATGGAAAGATATTTATTAGGCCTCTGTGGCCATGCAGTTCCTCCGCCATGCAGTCGGGGTGTGTGTGTGTGTGTGTGTGTGTGTGTGTGTGTGTGTGTGTGTGTGTGTGTGTGTGTGTGTGTGTGTGTGTGTGTGTGTGTGAATGGGAAGGTGAATGTAGAGGCTTTGGATAAAGGTGCTATTGTCACGTTCTGGTGAGGTGAGGACCCAAAAGCAGGACAGCCAGGCAGGTGGTGATCAAACCCATGGTTGGGTGTTTTATTTGAATAAAGGCGAACAGAGACAGATAACACAAACTCGAACTGACACCAAACACTGACTTGATAAGGACTGACTGGGGAACAAGACTAATATACACATGAGGGCTGATTACACATGAGAAACACCTAGGGAAGACAACATAGAACCAAAACAACTAGAACAAGAACATAGAAATACAACATCTAGATAAGCAGAACATAGAATCAAAACAAGTAGAACATAACAGAAATACAACATCTAGATGGGCACAGTCTGTGACCGTGACAGCTATATGACGTGCACCATTTACCATTCATCTTGAACGCAGCATTCTGAGCATCTGTCTGGCGAAGGGGAAGGGGGGCAACAGCTGCATGGATTAGATGCAAGGAGGGAAGAGGGGGGGGGGAAGAGCATGGAGGGAGGGGGGTTCAGACAAAAGTAACACTAACAGGGTATAGCAAGTGTGGGCGTGCGAATGCAAGAGCGAGAAGGATCGTAATAGTGTGTGTGTGTGTGTGTGTGTGTGTGTGCGTGCGTGTGTGTGCATGGATCTGTCTCTGTGTGCGTGTGTGATTCTCTCTGCGGTGAGGACTGGCGGTTATTTGAGGATGGGTGGCGGGGGGGGGGGGGGGGGGGTACATGTGCTTTGTTGTTGAAACACCTGTGTGTGCAGTCTGTCTGCAAGAATCTCACAGCAAGTCTAAATCTCACGGCAGGTTTTTCTTTGCATTGTCTTATTACTTGTTACAATGTCTGTGGCTGCAGTATGTCTCATGTTGGTGTACACAAAACGTATTTAAATTATTAATAGACCTATCATTTTCATTATAATTTTAATGTGTATAGATTTGTATTTCTGTTTTCTGTTTCTTAACGATATCATTTGAATAAAATTATACTTAGTTAACATGGTCTAAAACATGACAAAGGTACTTGGTAGAAGTTTTCTGAGATAGCATAACTACAATGGAATTGATTATGTTGTGTTATGTTACATAGGTCCAGAGTCACCTGTTTCAAGAAGTAGGTCAGGAGTGGCTTATTGTCGGTATCAGCCGGAAATAAGCGGGGGTTACAATGCGGCAGACCCCTGGGAGACCCCGGTAGACATCTGGTAGACCCCGGTAGACCCCTGGGAGACCCCGGTAGACATCTGGTAGACCCCTGGGAGACCCCCGGTAGACCCCTGGTAGACCCCCGGTAGACCCCTGGGAGACCCTGGTAGACCCCTGGGAGACCCCCGGTAGACCCCTGGTAGACCCCCGGTAGACCCCTGGGAGACACCTGGTAGACCCCTGGGAGACCCCGGTAGACCCCTGGGAGACCCCTGGGAGACCCTGGTAGACCCCTGGGAGACCCCTGGGAGACCCCCGGTAGACCCCTGGGAGACCCCTGGGAGACCCCTGGGAGACCCCCGGTAGACCCCTGGGAGACCCCCGGTAGACCCCTGGGAGACCCCTGGGAGACCCCCGGTAGACCCCTGGGAGACCCCCGGTAGACCCCTGGGAGACCCCCGGTAGACCCCTGGGAGACACCTGGGAGACCCCGGTAGACCCCTGGGAGACCCCCGGTAGACCCCTGGGAGACCCCCGGTAGACCCCTGGGAGACCCCTGGGAGACCCCTGGGAGACCCCTGGGAGACCCCTGGGAGACCCCTGGGAGACCCCGGTAGACCCCTGGGAGACCCCGGTAGACCCCTGGGAGACCCCCGGTAGACCCCTGGGAGACCCCGGTAGACCCCTGGGAGACCCCGGTAGACATCTGGTAGACCCCTGGGAGACCCCTGGGAGACACCTGGGAGACACCTGGGAGACCCCTGGGAGACCCCTGGGAGACCCCCGGTAGACCCCTGGGAGACCCCTGGGAGACACCTGGGAGACCCCTGGGAGACCCCCGGTAGACCCCTGGGAGACCCCCGGTAGACCCCTGGGAGACCCCTGGGAGACACCTGGGAGACCCCTGGGAGACCCCCGGTAGACCCCTGGGAGACCCCTGGGAGACACCTGGGAGACCCCTGGGAGACCCCCGGTAGACCCCTGGGAGACCCCCGGTAGACCCCTGGGAGACCCCTGGGAGACACCTGGGAGACCCCTGGGAGACCCCGGCAGACCCCTGGGAGACCCCCGGTAGACCCCTGGTAGACCCCTGGGAGACCCCTGGGAGACCCCCGGTAGACCCCTGGGAGACACCTGGGAGACACCTGGGAGACCCCGGCAGACCCCTGGGAGACCCCCGGTAGACCCCTGGTAGACCCCTGGGAGACACCTGGTAGACCCCTGGGAGACCCCTGGGAGACACCTGGGAGACCCCGGCAGACCCCTGGGAGACCCCGGCAGACCCCTGGTAGACCCCCGGTAGACCCCTGGGAGACACCTGGGAGACCCCGGCAGACCCCTGGGAGACCCCCGGTAGACCCCTGGTAGACCCCTGGGAGACCCCTGGGAGACACCTGGGAGACCCCTGGGAGACACCTGGGAGACCCCTGGGAGACACCTGGGAGACCCCGGCAGACCCCTGGGAGACCCCCGGTAGACCCCTGGGAGACACCTGGGAGACCCTGGTAGACATCTGTTAGACCCCGGCAGACCCCTGGGAGACCCCTGGGAGACCCCTGGGAGACACCTGGGAGACCCTGGTAGACCCCTGGGAGACCCCCGGTAGACCCCTGGGAGACACCTGGGAGACCCTGGTAGACCCCTGGGAGACACCTGGGAGACCCCGGCAGACCCCTGGGAGACCCCCGGTAGACCCCTGGGAGACACCTGGGAGACCCCTGGGAGACACCTGGGAGACCCTGGTAGACCCCTGGGAGACCCCCGGTAGACCCCCGGTAGACCCCTGGGAGACACCTGGGAGACCCCTGGGAGACACCTGGGAGACCCTGGTAGACCCCTGGGAGACCCCCGGTAGACCCCCGGTAGACCCCTGGGAGACACCTGGTAGACCCCTGGGAGACCCCCGGTAGACCCCTGGGAGACACCTGGGAGACCCTGGTAGACCCCTGGGAGACACCTGGGAGACCCTGGTAGACCCCTGGGAGACCCCCGGTAGACCCCTGGGAGACACCTGGGAGACCCTGGTAGACCCCTGGGAGACACCTGGGAGACCCTGGTAGACCCCTGGGAGACCCCCGGTAGACCCCTGGGAGACACCTGGGAGACCCTGGTAGACCCCTGGGAGACACCTGGGAGACCCTGGTAGACCCCTGGGAGACCCCCGGTAGACCCCTGGGAGACCCCTGGGAGACCCTGGTAGACCCCTGGGAGACCCCTGGGAGACCCCGGTAGACATCTGGGAGACCCCGGTAGACCCCTGGGAGACCCCCGGTAGACCCCTGGGAGACCCCTGGGAGACCCCGGTAGACATCTGGTAGACCCCTGGGAGACCCCTGGGAGACCCCCGGTAGACCCCTGGGAGACCCCGGTAGACATCTGGTAGACCCCTGGGAGACCCCTGGGAGACCCTGGGAGACCCCTGGGAGACCCCTGGGAGACCCCTGGGAGACACCTGGGAGACCCTGGTAGACCCCTGGGAGACCCCCGGTAGACCCCTGGTAGACCCCGGTAGACCCCTGGGAGACCCCCGGTAGACCCCTGGGAGACCCCCGGTAGACCCCTGGGAGACCCCGGTAGACATCTGGTAGACCCCGGTAGACCCCTGGGAGACCCCCGGTATACCCCTGGTAGACCCCGGTAGACCCCTGGGAGACCCCCGGTATACCCCTGGTAGACCCCGGTAGACCCCTGGGAGACCCCCGGTATACCCCTGGTAGACCCCGGTAGACCCCTGGGAGACCCCCGGTAGACCCCTGGGAGACCCCTGGGAGACCCCCGGTAGACCCCTGGGAGACCCCGGTAGACATCTGGTAGACCCCGGTAGACCCCTGGGAGACCCCCGGTAGACCCCTGGGAGACCCCTGGGAGACCCCTGGGAGACACCTGGGAGACCCTGGGAGACCCCTGGGAGACCCCTGGGAGACATCTGGTAGACCCCGGTAGACCCCTGGGAGACCCCCGGTAGACCCCTGGGAGACCCCTGGGAGACCCCTGGGAGACACCTGGGAGACCCTGGGAGACCCCTGGGAGACACCTGGGAGACACCTGGGAGACCCTGGGAGACCCCTGGGAGACCCCTGGGAGACCCCTGGGAGACACCTGGGAGACCCTGGTAGACCCCTGGGAGACCCCTGGGAGACACCTGGGAGACCCCTGGGAGACCCCTGGTAGACCCCTGGGAGACCCCTGGTAGACCCCTGGGAGACCCCTGGTAGACCCCTGGTAGACCCCTGGTAGACCCCTGGGAGACCCCTGGGAGACACCTGGTAGACCCTGGTAGACCCCTGGGAGACCCCTGGGAGACCCCCGGTAGACCCCTGGGAGACCCCTGGGAGACCCCGGTAGACCCCTGGGAGACCCCCGGTAGACCCCTGGGAGACCCCGGTAGACCCCTGGGAGACCCCGGTAGACATCTGGTAGACCCCTGGGAGACCCCTGGGAGACACCTGGGAGACACCTGGGAGACCCCTGGGAGACCCCCGGTAGACCCCTGGGAGACCCCTGGGAGACACCTGGGAGACCCCTGGGAGACCCCCGGTAGACCCCTGGGAGACCCCCGGTAGACCCCTGGGAGACCCCTGGGAGACACCTGGGAGACCCCTGGGAGACCCCCGGTAGACCCCTGGGAGACCCCTGGGAGACACCTGGGAGACCCCTGGGAGACCCCCGGTAGACCCCTGGGAGACCCCCGGTAGACCCCTGGGAGACCCCTGGGAGACACCTGGGAGACCCCTGGGAGACCCCGGCAGACCCCTGGGAGACCCCCGGTAGACCCCTGGTAGACCCCTGGGAGACCCCTGGGAGACCCCCGGTAGACCCCTGGGAGACACCTGGGAGACACCTGGGAGACCCCGGCAGACCCCTGGGAGACCCCCGGTAGACCCCTGGTAGACCCCTGGGAGACACCTGGTAGACCCCTGGGAGACCCCTGGGAGACACCTGGGAGACCCCTGGGAGACCCCGGCAGACCCCTGGTAGACCCCCGGTAGACCCCTGGGAGACACCTGGGAGACCCCGGCAGACCCCTGGGAGACCCCCGGTAGACCCCTGGGAGACACCTGGGAGACCCCTGGGAGACACCTGGGAGACCCCTGGGAGACACCTGGGAGACCCCGGCAGACCCCTGGGAGACCCCCGGTAGACCCCTGGGAGACACCTGGGAGACCCTGGTAGACCCCTGGGAGACACCTGGGAGACCCCGGCAGACCCCTGGGAGACCCCCGGTAGACCCCTGGGAGACACCTGGGAGACCCCTGGGAGACACCTGGGAGACCCTGGTAGACCCCTGGGAGACCCCCGGTAGACCCCCGGTAGACCCCTGGGAGACACCTGGGAGACCCCTGGGAGACACCTGGGAGACCCTGGTAGACCCCTGGGAGACCCCCGGTAGACCCCCGGTAGACCCCTGGGAGACACCTGGTAGACCCCTGGGAGACCCCCGGTAGACCCCTGGGAGACACCTGGGAGACCCTGGTAGACCCCTGGGAGACACCTGGGAGACCCTGGTAGACCCCTGGGAGACCCCCGGTAGACCCCTGGGAGACACCTGGGAGACCCTGGTAGACCCCTGGGAGACACCTGGGAGACCCTGGTAGACCCCTGGGAGACCCCCGGTAGACCCCTGGGAGACACCTGGGAGACCCTGGTAGACCCCTGGGAGACACCTGGGAGACCCTGGTAGACCCCTGGGAGACCCCCGGTAGACCCCTGGGAGACCCCTGGGAGACCCTGGTAGACCCCTGGGAGACCCCTGGGAGACCCCGGTAGACATCTGGGAGACCCCGGTAGACCCCTGGGAGACCCCCGGTAGACCCCTGGGAGACCCCTGGGAGACCCCGGTAGACATCTGGTAGACCCCTGGGAGACCCCTGGGAGACCCCCGGTAGACCCCTGGGAGACCCCGGTAGACATCTGGTAGACCCCTGGGAGACCCCTGGGAGACCCTGGGAGACCCCTGGGAGACCCCTGGGAGACCCCTGGGAGACACCTGGGAGACCCTGGTAGACCCCTGGGAGACCCCCGGTAGACCCCTGGTAGACCCCGGTAGACCCCTGGGAGACCCCCGGTAGACCCCTGGGAGACCCCCGGTAGACCCCTGGGAGACCCCGGTAGACATCTGGTAGACCCCGGTAGACCCCTGGGAGACCCCCGGTAGACCCCTGGGAGACCCCCGGTATACCCCTGGTAGACCCCGGTAGACCCCTGGGAGACCCCCGGTATACCCCTGGTAGACCCCGGTAGACCCCTGGGAGACCCCCGGTATACCCCTGGGAGACCCCCGGTAGACCCCTGGGAGACCCCCGGTAGACCCCTGGGAGACCCCGGTAGACATCTGGTAGACCCCGGTAGACCCCTGGGAGACCCCCGGTAGACCCCTGGGAGACCCCTGGGAGACCCCTGGGAGACACCTGGGAGACCCTGGGAGACCCCTGGGAGACCCCTGGGAGACCCCGGTAGACATCTGGTAGACCCCGGTAGACCCCTGGGAGACCCCCGGTAGACCCCTGGGAGACCCCTGGGAGACCCCTGGGAGACACCTGGGAGACCCTGGGAGACCCCTGGGAGACACCTGGGAGACACCTGGGAGACCCTGGGAGACCCCTGGGAGACCCCTGGGAGACCCCTGGGAGACACCTGGGAGACCCTGGTAGACCCCTGGGAGACCCCTGGGAGACACCTGGGAGACCCCTGGGAGACCCCTGGTAGACCCCTGGGAGACCCCTGGTAGACCCCTGGGAGACCCCTGGTAGACCCCTGGTAGACCCCTGGTAGACCCCTGGGAGACCCCTGGGAGACACCTGGTAGACCCTGGTAGACCCCTGGGAGACCCCTGGGAGACACCTGGGAGACCCCTGGGAGACCCCTGGTAGACCCCTGGGAGACCCCTGGGAGACCCCTGGGAGACCCTGGTAGACCCCTGGGAGACCCTGGTAGACCCCTGGGAGACCCTGGTAGACCCCTGGGAGACCCTGGTAGACACCTGGGAGACCCTGGTAGACACCTGGGAGACCCCGGTAGACCCCTGGGAGACACCTGGGAGACCCCTGGGAGACCCCCGGTAGACCCCTGGGAGACACCTGGGAGACACCTGGGAGACCCCTGGGAGACCCCCGGTAGACCCCTGGGAGACCCTGGTAGACCCCTGGGAGACCCCCGGTAGACCCCTGGGAGACCCCCGGTAGACCCCTGGGAGACCCCTGGGAGACCCTGGTAGACCCCTGGGAGACCCCGGTAGACCCCTGGGAGACCCCCGGTAGACCCCTGGGAGACCCCTGGGAGACCCTGGTAGACCCCTGGGAGACCCTGGTAGACCCCTGGGAGACCCTGGTAGACCCCTGGGAGACCCTGGTAGACACCTGGGAGACCCCGGTAGACCCCTGGGAGACCCTGGTAGACACCTGGGAGACCCCGGTAGACCCCTGGGAGACCCCGGTAGACCCCTGGGAGACCCCTGGGAGACCCCGGTAGACACCTGGGAGACCCCGGTAGACCCCTGGGAGACCCCGGTAGACCCCTGGGAGACCCCTGGGAGACCCCGGTAGACACCTGGGAGACCCCGGTAGACCCCTGGGAGACCCCTGGGAGACCCCTGGGAGACCCCTGGGAGACCCCGGTAGACATCTGGTAGACCCCGGTAGACCCCTGGGAGACCCCGGTAGACATCTGGTAGACCCCGGTAGACCCCTGGGAGACCCCTGGGAGACCCCTGGGAGACCCCTGGGAGACCCCTGGGAGACCCCTGGGAGACACCTGGGAGACCCTGGTAGACCCCTGGGAGACCCCTGGGAGACACCTGGGAGACCCCGGCAGACCCCTGGGAGACCCCCGGTAGACCCCTGGGAGACACCTGGGAGACCCTGGTAGACCCCTGGGAGACACCTGGGAGACCCCTGGGAGACCCCTGGGAGACCCCCGGTAGACCCCTGGGAGACACCTGGGAGACCCTGGTAGACATCTGTTAGACCCCGGTAGACCCCTGGGAGACCCCTGGGAGACCCCTGGGAGACACCTGGGAGACCCTGGTAGACCCCTGGGAGACCCCCGGTAGACCCCTGGGAGACACCTGGGAGACCCTGGTAGACCCCTGGGAGACACCTGGGAGACCCCGGCAGACCCCTGGGAGACCCCCGGTAGACCCCTGGGAGACCCCTGGGAGACACCTGGGAGACCCCCGGTAGACCCCTGGGAGACCCCTGGGAGACACCTGGGAGACACCTGGGAGACCCTGGTAGACCCCTGGGAGACCCCCGGTAGACCCCCGGTAGACCCCTGGGAGACACCTGGGAGACCCCTGGGAGACACCTGGGAGACCCTGGTAGACCCCTGGGAGACCCCCGGTAGACCCCTGGGAGACACCTGGGAGACCCTGGTAGACCCCTGGGAGACACCTGGGAGACCCTGGTAGACCCCTGGGAGACCCCCGGTAGACCCCTGGGAGACACCTGGGAGACCCTGGTAGACCCCTGGGAGACACCTGGGAGACCCTGGTAGACCCCTGGGAGACCCCCGGTAGACCCCTGGGAGACCCCTGGGAGACCCTGGTAGACCCCTGGGAGACACCTGGGAGACACCTGGGAGACCCCGGCAGACCCCTGGGAGACCCCCGGTAGACCCCCGGTAGACCCCTGGGAGACACCTGGGAGACCCTGGTAGACCCCTGGGAGACACCTGGGAGACCCCGGCAGACCCCTGGGAGACCCCCGGTAGACCCCTGGGAGACACCTGGGAGACCCTGGTAGACATCTGTTAGACCCCGGTAGACCCCTGGGAGACCCCTGGGAGACCCCTGGGAGACCCCTGGGAGACCCTGGTAGACCCCTGGGAGACCCCTGGGAGACCCCTGGGAGACACCTGGGAGACCCTGGTAGACCCCTGGGAGACCCCCGGTAGACCCCTGGGAGACACCTGGGAGACACCTGGGAGACCCTGGTAGACCCCTGGGAGACACCTGGGAGACCCCGGCAGACCCCTGGGAGACACCTGGGAGACCCCGGCAGACCCCTGGGAGACCCCCGGTAGACCCCTGGGAGACACCTGGGAGACCCTGGTAGACCCCTGGGAGACCCCCGGTAGACCCCTGGGAGACACCTGGGAGACCCCTGGGAGACCCCCGGTAGACCCCTGGGAGACCCCTGGGAGACACCTGGGAGACCCCGGCAGACCCCTGGGAGACCCCCGGTAGACCCCTGGGAGACACCTGGGAGACCCCGGTAGACCCCTGGGAGACCCCCGGTAGACCCCTGGGAGACACCTGGGAGACCCTGGTAGACCCCTGGGAGACCCCCGGTAGACCCCTGGGAGACACCTGGGAGACCCCTGGGAGACCCCTGGGAGACACCTGGGAGACCCCGGCAGACCCCTGGGAGACCCCTGGTAGACCCCTGGGAGACACCTGGGAGACCCCTGGGAGACCCCTGGGAGACCCCCGGTAGACCCCTGGGAGACACCTGGGAGACCCTGGTAGACATCTGTTAGACCCCGGTAGACCCCTGGGAGACCCCTGGGAGACCCCTGGGAGACACCTGGGAGACCCTGGTAGACCCCTGGGAGACCCCCGGTAGACCCCTGGGAGACACCTGGGAGACCCTGGTAGACCCCTGGGAGACCCCCGGTAGACCCCTGGGAGACACCTGGGAGACCCCGGCAGACCCCTGGGAGACCCCCGGTAGACCCCTGGGAGACACCTGGGAGACCCTGGTAGACATCTGTTAGACCCCGGTAGACCCCTGGGAGACCCCTGGGAGACCCCTGGGAGACACCTGGGAGACCCTGGTAGACCCCTGGGAGACCCCTGGGAGACCCCTGGGAGACACCTGGGAGACCCTGGTAGACCCCTGGGAGACACCTGGGAGACCCTGGTAGACATCTGTTAGACCCCTGGGAGACCCCTGGGAGACCCCTGGGAGACCCCTGGGAGACACCTGGGAGACCCTGGTAGACCCCTGGGAGACACCTGGGAGACCCCCGGTAGACCCCTGGGAGACCCCTGGGAGACACCTGGGAGATGGACTGCTGAGGTGGAGCACGACATCTACCACTACCATCAGCTCCCAGTAATTCCCGCATGATTTTCCGCACCCAGATGAGGCCGTGCTACTCATACGCTGAGTTGGCAGATCGAACCCATGAGCTTGTGATCCAAAGGCGAGAGCTGTATACCGACTGAGCTACCCGGGAAAACAACCCGTTTCAAACTTAAAGTCACACAGTCTGCAGTAATATCTCCCTCTTTCAACTCTGTCTTCCCGCCTCTCTTTTAATACTCTCTTGTTATCCCCGTCACTTTCTTTGTATACAGCTGTTAATCTATCTGCATTTCCATGCTTATTCGTTTAGAGAGAGAGAGAGAGAGAGAGAGAGAGAGAGAGAGAGAGAGAGATTTGATTTTAAGGGTACCTTTATTGAATATTTCCGCAACTCAGCACCAAATCACATCATTTCACATGCTTCATTAAAACTTAAGAATTAATATTAAATATTAAAACGAGAGAATTAGTTCCCCATGCTCCCCCACCATACACAGCACCCCTCCCACAGCCCATGTTGAGAGAGAGAGAGAGAGATGGGATGTAGCAAACAACCTCCATCTCTATTATACATTTGAAAAGGTGTGCCCAAGCCCAAAACAGGAAAAGAAAGTCACCAGCTACTACGTCACTGACACGCTGCAACACGCTGCAACACACACTGCAACAACACACTAACACGACACAGCCTTACCCTCCGCGTCGATCCGCGGCTATCTCCTCATGTCGCGCCGCACGCCCACACTCAACAACACCCGCGTAAAAACTGTCATCGCACTGCCACTACAGCCGCCTCCCGTCCACACTCACAAACAACATCACTATCAATAATAAACACAAACACGCCACAAGCACCGACACCCCCGCCTAATTTGTTGCCACGTCTATGAAAACAAGCACAGAAAAAATGCCATTCAACACGCTACTTACACACACTACCACTCGCTTACAATACGCGGACCTGGCAACACTACATTCCCTCTCCCATTTGCTCAACGCCCACCACGTGACCCACACAGGGAGGGAGACGATTGCGTGATGCTTCTATGTACAGGATTCTATAGGTCACCACTTTTGCTGTGACACACACACGGCTTCTGTTTACTATGCGTTGTCAACACGTGCTGAGTTGACAAACATTGACAGATTTCGGAGAAGACTGATAGTTTATCCTTTAGTAATTAGGCTGTGGAAGTATTCACACTAGGCTACTTTGGCATTTATTGGGATTGGCAATTTGGGGAAAAAAGGAGGAGGAGGAGGTGATCAAGCTCCACAAGACCACATTGGTAGGTAGGCTCAAGGCTGCATTTATTTCCCTTCTTTTTCCTCTCGAGGGTGCATGGGATGATGTGAACCCCTCCAGCAGGCTAGGGAGCACCGCTCAGGTTAGCGGAAAATGACCGCGGGGTGCGGGTTGCCAGGTTTTTTTATAAGTAAAGTATTTACATTCAATTAAAAACATATATATATATAATACATTTTAATTTACGTCATATTTAGCGGCATTTCGACCTAATTTCTCTGTTCTTTGTCAATGGCAAATATTGAGACGTGTGGGGACTAAAGCTGTATATAGGAGGGCCCTCAAACACATTATTTGATAACTTTTCATCGTGCTCCTAAAAAAAATTGTGTGCTACTAGCCGCAATTACATACACAGTTAAAATAATAAGAAATTTGCGCCAACGACTGCGTCGACACCTGGCGTGGAACAAACGGGACGAACCGAGGCGCATATATGGATAAGAACAACAAACACTACACGCGCGCTGCAACACAAAACAGCTGCATACAACGCGTGTCACTGTGCACTTCTGTATCTGTGGACTTCTGTATCGCAACGCGGGGCAACGCAACTCTGGGATGAGCGGGCCGAAGGCCCGCGCAATTCTAGTTACATTACATTACATTACATTACATTACATTACAGTCACTCATCCTCTCCACATTTCTTTAATACCGTTAGTTTATCTAGGAGTGTTAGATGTCTAAACAGTAACACAAATGTAAAGTGATTGAAAGTCAACTATGGTGCATATCAAGGGTCCCCTAAGGCCTTGAGGTTCAGATATACACTTTAAACTAAAGGAACTACAACATGCATTTTAAAACTGTTCTTAATATTTAATATCATATTGTTTATGTCCCTCAAACGTATTGCTATTGTTTTGAGCCTAAATCACCACTCTGATATAACCAGTCTGTGGCAGATTACCCTGCCACTGACTCATTTAATAGATGACATAGACTGTTTTCTTGTGTTCTCCCCTAAATTATATGTTTAATGATTGTATGTATGTATGTATGAGGACACAACAATGGGTTAAAGTCTCACCTTTATTCTTTAAGTTGTGAATCATGTTTGGAGAATGTTTGACATGTGTTACCAGTGCTGACCAGTGGGGAAGGACCCGATTGTAGCATGAGGCTGCCTTTTATAGTGCCTGACTCCATTGTAGGGAGCATGCTCAGTCCATCCCACTGGATCAGACCAACTGTAGGGTTTTGTAAATATGTGAATTATTATGGACGATGGGTAATGATTTAAATGTGAATTATACAAGGGTTAAATGTGATTATGTGTTAAAGTAGTTATTGTCTCTGGACATGGGGCTGTTAATTGTGGAATCAATTAGGGTTGGTACGGTCCAGTGGGAGGGGCCTATAGCCTATTTAAAAAGGGGGACCTGCCACTGACAGGCAGTCATTTGAGAGTAACCAATCTGATTGATAGAATATAGGTTTGTTTTTGTAAGGTAACTCAGGAATCCAATAAGTAGGGTGAATAAAGACACCAGTAGGTGGCGGTAATGCACAGATTGGTTTGCCAACCGCCAATAAACCCCACTAGAAGAAGAACTGGCAGGCAGTGGATGTAGGGCTGTAGACCAAGAGGGCCAACCTAAATAGTGTGTTGTACTGTTTTTGGGACACCATTTTTGACACGTGAAAGGTGAATGAATAAAACAGTTTGTTTTTGCTTAAAGGTATATTCAGTGATTTTACTTAATTCAAATATCACTTATTTTTGAGTGGTGTAAAACACTCCTACAACTGGCTTTGTTAGTTTACGTGTCTGTCTGTCTGTTCGTACCAAAAAATTAGCATGGTTGCTATGGCCACCCAGTTCACACGGGTGTGATTTCATTACGTCAGACATTACATCAGACCACAGTTGATCAGTCTATATAAGACCTTACACCACTCAGTTCACATGGGTGTGATTATTTCTTTTTTTCTGGATAATCCACCCTACTATAGAGTGCTGACCATATAAGGAGTTCCTCCCTGTCCCCAGTGAGCCCCTGGGGTCAAAAAACCCTAGTTTCAGTTTTGGTGGCGGGTGGCAAAGCCTTCATCCAATCAGGATGAGAGGGGCCTTCCTCCAATCATGATCGACTGGGGGCGGGCCTTGGTGCACATGCTGTTGGCCTGTTGCACTTCCCCCCACTGTAGAGCGTGCATGTGCACATTTTGTTACCGGGGCGGACTGGGTGGTTTTCCAAATCACCCAAATCACTCTGGCTTCCTATTTTGAGTATCCTGCTCATTTGAACACTTTTTGAGGTTTTGAGAACTGACACGTGCCTTTTGTGCACACACTACCCTCACTCAAGGACAGAGTGTGACAAAAACTGTTCTTAATATTTAATATCATATTGTTTATGTCCCTCAAACGTATTGCTATTGGTTTGAGCCTAAATCACCTCTCTGATATAACCAGTCCACGTAATTTCTTTCTAGCTTCTGAAGCAGTTTTAGCTGCAGTACCACAATGTACCACAATGTCCTGACCATAGACATATATACATAGACGCCCCTTCCGGCTCTGAGGCGTGTGTCAAAATTGAAGGCACTATTTTCCCGACATTCCTTGCGAAGAATAGCGGAAGCAAAGCGGAAGCTTGTCAAGCTTCCGCGTGCGTAACATAAGTCCCGGAAAATACGTGCTGTGATTGGCCAGTAGTCACTTGAGTGACAGCGAGAGACATGGAGGAGTCACATGAGTGACGTAAATTGGGCAGCGACGCAGTCGCCTTCAGCAAATGCCTTCAGCACTTCTAAATAAGAAAGTTGCGGAGAACTGTTGCTTTGTGTTCACTCTTTAATGTTTTCTGTTAGTAATCTAATCCCCCCTAGCTCTGATGTTGTATTGTTAATAACGTTGTTGTTTGTGTTTGTTTGTTTGTCTTGTCTTGTAATGTATATTGTCATGACTGTTATAAAGATTTGTTTAAAAAAAAAAAAAGCCTTCAGCACTGCACTTCCGCCTTCATTGGGATACACGTCGCTCCAATGAACTGCAGCGGCAAATGAGGCGTCTATGTATATATGTCTATGGTCCTGACTGGTTTTGTGGAGGCGCTGATGTGCACATTCTTTTATCTTTGAGTCATTATAATACTGATGCTAGATAAACCCAGGCTTTCCATTCCATGCCAGCTTGGAAAATCAACAATCAATGGCGGACATTGTAAACAAAGTGGAAATGCATGTTTGGAACTGAAGACTGATGAAGAGGGGGGGGGGGGGGGGAATTATACAAAGTAGAGTGATTCAGATGACCCGTACGACCAAATCAGTTGAGCTGTTCCTGAGAGCAATATCTATAAAGGCCCCTATATGATTCTCATCATCATCAGATTGTTCAACATTATTGGTAAATGGTAAATGGTCCTTTTATATAGCGCCTTTATCCAAGGCGCTTTACATAGATTGTGCATTACATTCACCTATTCATACACCGATTTCGGCGGAAGCCATGCAAGGTACCAACCAGCACATCGGGAGCAATTTGGGGTTCAGTGTCTTGCCCAAGGACACTTCGACATGTAGACAGGAGGAGCCGGGATTTGAACCGCCAACCCATGGATCATTGGACGACCTGCTCTACCTCTTGAGCCACAGTCGCCCCATTATTAAAAATAATATAAAAATAAAAATATTGTACTTTTACTCCAGTACATGACAACTTTAGTTAGGCCTACTAGTTGCTTTGTAGATTTTGTTTATTATTACAACACATACAGAAACAACTTCAGCCCTATACATTTATACATTTATACATTTATACATTTCGGCCATTTGAAAAACGCCGATCTACTAGCTGACAATGCGTCGCAGAACTTGTAGATCTGCTACTTTCAAAATATCTTTCTACATTTGAAAATGTTAAATGACACATTATGCCACAATGAGTACTTTTACTTTTGGTACTTTAAATTTAAAACACTAGGGCCTGACTCACACCTTTGCAACAGATTGATGTATGGCTGATGCATGTGACTGATGCAAGCTCACAATGCATTTCCAATGGGAGTCACATGGTTTGACACAACATTTGTGTTGTATGAGGGGGAGGGGGGCAGTCGAAACACAGCCGAAAGCCGTACAACACAAATGTTGTGTCAAAACATGTGACTTCCATTGGAAATGCATTGGGGCAAGATGTAAACAAACCCTTTGTATACATCTAGCATGCATCAATGCTGTATGCTAGATGCGAAGGTGTGAGTCAGGCCTAGCATGTCTGAGAGGTCATTTTGACCGTTTCTTTTAGATTTTGAAGTTGATTATCTTTGAGCCCATGAAGCTTTCAGAAGGTTCCTCTTCCACGACCATCATCATCATCATCATTACATCATCTCAGACATTTGAAACATTTCCTAAATATGCATTTAAGCACATGCTACTTCTGTCGGATTTTACTTCAGACATTGTGTACATTTTGATGCCAATACTTTTGTACTATTACTCAAGTACATTTTTAATTCCGGACTTTTACTTGTAAGGCCTCACTCACACCTTCGCAACAGACTGATGTATGCTTGTTGTATACAAAGGGTGTGATACATCTTGCCCCAATGCATTTCCAATGGGAGTCACATGGTTTGACACAACATTTGTGTTGTATGATTTGTGTATGTAACAGCTTGTAGTCCAGCTTGTAGTCCAAAATGTGGACTACAAACCATGTGACTTCCATTGGAAATGCATTGGGGCGGCCATGACACTGTGACTCACAACATTCATACAACAAGCATGCATCAATGTTGTATGCTAGATCGAAAGGTGTGAGTGAGGCCTAACAGAGTATTATTTGTATGTTGCAGTATTGATACTTTCACATGTGAGTGAGTACCTTTTTCCACCACTACATATCGTTGCATTCGTACATCCTCCTCACTCACCAGCTTTCTTTGGCTGCTTGTTCGTCCCCCAGCTGCTCAGACGTCCTCTCCTCTGTTGTCTGTCCAAGCCCCCCTCCCCTCCCCTCCCCTCCCCTCCCGATTACGGTAAATAGTGAATGAAGATGCTGGGCCATGCACGCACTATACACAGCTTCACCTCCCCCTTTCAATTACTCACCCCGTGAAGCCAGAGGGGAGTTGAGTTGTTTTGGGGGGAGATGCATTCCTTTATAGTGAATAAAGAATCCAAAAACAAAAGGGGAAGAGAGAAGAGAACCCTTGAAAAGAAAAGAAAATAAGTGGTTGATGATAAACAACAGCAACACAAATCTGTTTACTCCAACACAACTTTCAGAGTATAATCCCAAATGTCTTCTCTGAATTCACTTCATTCATTCACTACCAGGCTGAACAGACACTGAACAGACCCCAGGCGTTCCTCACTATAGTGCATAAGAAGGATTACTTAAAAGTAAATGCGTGCCAAGATACCAAGACGGACACAAGTAATCGGTGACAGTTTTATTTTTAATTAAATGGGTCTTGTGTGACAGGCAGGCTGGCGGGCGGGCAGGCGGGCAGGCAGGCAGGCAGGCAGGCAGGATACTCAGGCTTTGGGGTACCGGTCCGTAGACCAGCAGATGCAGCCAGGGCCCTGGGGCGAGCATATACCCATTGCCCAAACAGTTGCTACAGTACGTCGTCACTGGTCATCTAACCCAGGACTACCTTAGTTTATAGATCTGATCTGGTAAAAGCAAAAGCAAGCACTCGGTTGAGTGATTCCACGTCATAATGTCACGGGTGCGTAAGGTTCTGGTTCTGGAAGATACAGACTGTAGAAAAGAATACCAGCACTCACCTTGTATCCTGGAATGATTTAAGTTTTAAACTCTCTCCCTTAGAGATAGGGAGAGAGCGGTTCTACTCCGAGAGAGACTCGGAGTAGAACCGCTGCTCCTTCGCCTGGAAAGGAGTCAGCTGAGGTGGTTTGGGCATCTGGTTAGGATGCCTCTCGGGCGCCTCCCTAGGGAGGTCCTCGACACACGTCCCACTGGGAGGAGACCCCGGGGCAGACCAAGGATCACGTCCCACTGGGAGGAGACCCCGGGGCAGACCAAGGATCACGTCCCACTGGGAGGAGACCCCGGGGCAGACCAAGGACCACGTCCCACTGGGAGGAGACCCTGGGGCAGACCAAGGACCACGTCCCACTGGGAGGAGACCCCGGGGCAGACCAAGGATCACGCTCCACTGGGAGGAGACCCCGGGGCAGACCAAGGCGCAGTTGGAGGAAATACATCGACTCACTGGCCTTGGAACGTCTCGGAATCCCCCAGGAGGAAGTCACTAATGTTGCTCTGGAGAGGGAAGTCTGGAGCACTCTGGTGGAGCTGTTGCCCCCGCGGTTGAAGATGGATGGATGGATGGATGTATGGATATTCTACTTTAGTTAGAATGACGATTCTTGGTTCTTGGTTTACTTATGATCCTAGATTACTATTTCCATGCATTTGCACTGTAAATCGCTCTGGATGAAGAGCGTCTGCTAAATGCCTAAATTGTAAATTGCAAATAAGGTTATAATAAAACATCTCGTTTGGATGGGCCGAACGGTGCAGTGGTACTGTACAGTCAATGGACAAGAGTATGAAGGAATCCTGGTTCGATTTCCACGAGGGGAATTGTCTTTCAGTTATGTTAACTATACGTTTAGTTTGTCTAAGGCACGATAGTATGGTTACGTTTGTAGATGTGTGTATAGGGTAAGGATCCCAGCAGGGTGTTTGCCATACATGCCCAGTGGTGGATTACCTATCTTAGGGGTGGGCAACTTTGACGAGGGCCACTATATTATCCACACTCACTCCAGAGGGGCCACAGTGCATGTTTGTCGTAGCAAAAATAGCCGATCTACAAGCTCAAAACGCGTCGCAGCGCGACGCGTTTTGAGCTTGTAGATCGGCTATTTTTACTATATTTGAATTGAAAACCTGAATATGTTTTTGCCATTTTTGAATTGGAATCCTGAAAAGTAACCTTTTGAATGAATTTCAAATGCATTTAGTTATAGTTATGTTAACTTTATGAACTGTTAACATAACTACATTGGACACAAAAAGAGAATAACATTTTAATACTAGTCATAAAGTACTATAGTAATTTAATACTAGTCGTGAAGTAATTAAAGCGAGTTTGGAATTGTAACAGCTGAAATCAATACTTTAACATGTGGGCCGCATTAAGTGAAGGTGGGGGCCGCATGTGGCCCCCGGGCCGCCAGTTGCCCACCCCTGACCTATCTGAAGGGAACCTCGGGGCACTGACCTTGGTGCTGAAGCAGCTAAAACTCTACCACAATTGACTATTATATCTTATATCCAATGGGCTCTATGCCTTAGACTATAGAGTATATATTAATAGAGACGGCACCGGGAGGAAACCCTGGGACGAAATGGACATAGTGGCCGAATTTGCAGCTCGAGACAGCGCTGGTCCGTTGACTATCATTGCAGCTCGAGCCAGCACTGGTCCGTTGACTATCATTGCAGCTCGAGCCAGCACTGGTCCGTTGACTATCATTGCAGCTCGAGCCAGCACTGGTCCGTTGACTATCATTGCAGCTCGAGCCAGCACTGGTCCGTTGACTATCATTGCAGCTCGAGCCAGCACTGGTCCGTTGACTATCATTGCAGCTCGAGCCAGCACTGGTCCGTTGACTATCATTGCAGCTCGAGCCAGCACTGGTCCGTTGACTATCATTGCAGCTCGAGCCAGCACTGGTCCGTTGACTATCATTGCGCACATTCATGTTATTGGGTCCATGACACGTGAACGCTATGTTGCATACGTGAATGCGCGCAAACGGCGCAATGATAGTCAACGGCACAGCGCGTTCACAATTTGGCCCAATCCATCCCAGAATGCACTCTGTTCCTACTACCCGGAAGGAGGAGTGAAATCGCCTCATGCGCTTTTGTGCAACTTAATGCAAGTGGATGGGAGGAGAAATCGGTGCCGTCTCTATTTAATAAATACTCTAAGCTCTATGCAACACACGCCATTTTGGAAAGCACTTGGGCCCCTTCCCTACTTCCTGTGTTACCACTGATACTAATGACGGCTCTGTTCGGGTGTGTAACTCTGAGAGTGTACAAATGAGAGTGTACAAATGAGAGTGTATAAATGGGAGTGTATAAATGGGAGTGTACAACTGGGAGTGTACAAATACTAAGTAGCCTTGCCGAGCCATGAGGCCCATAGGGCAGGAGCCTATCTCCTGTTTCTGTAGCGTGAGGCAGCTTGATGTACAAGTACACCCCCTGGACATGACGCTAGTATGTCGCAGGGACTTACCCCCAATCCAACCCTTGATGCTGAGTGCCAAGCAGGGAGGCACTGGGTCCCATTTTTAGAGTCTTTGGTATGACCCGGCCGGGGATCGAACCCCGACCTCCCAGTCTCAGGGCGGACACTCAAACCACAAGGCCACTGAGCTGGTTGAGAGTGTACAAATGGAACCAAATGGACCCTTACGGGTCCATTTGGTTCCATTTGTACACTCAGAGTTAGGGGGGTCCTTGAAATTAACAGGTTTGAGAACCACTGCGCACTAAATGGAAAAGAGCCTTAATTGCAATATCTTGGGTAACACTCTGTCCATTGCCTATATGTGGGTGGACACAAACTATAACATCCGGCTTTGATTGGACAAGCGTTCCGCTTCAGGCCTGAAAATCTAGTACACATAAATATGCATATTTGTTTGTTTTGTTTCCCAGCCGATGGCTGTACTGGGAGGAGAGCCAGCAGGGTCAGTTTAAGATATCTTCCTTTATAATTATCTGGATTTTTCCTTTCCTTCAGCGACCCTTTTTTATCCATCATGTTTGTAATGTTTTCCTCTTTTCTGTGGATCCTTCACAAAATAAAACCACAGAGATCATCACCACTCAACCACCATCACCACACACACACACACACATGCACGCACATGCACGCACGCACGCACGCACGCTGAGGGGAGTAAAAGAAAAAAATCAAAAGACCAAATCCCACAAATAAATGATCTAAAAGACAAATAAAAAATAGACAGAGATACACAGACATATGCAGACACACTCACTCACACGAGTCAAACTGCACAAATCCAAATTTGTTGAAACACACATATGCTTTGAGCCTTCGAGAGCACACACACATGCACACGCACACGCACACGCACACGCGCACGCGCACACGCACACGCACACGCACACGCACACGCACACGCACACACACACACACACACATTTTTCCTGTGTGTCAGCCTGTCATTACGTGGTGCTTTGGGACTTTTTCGGCTCAGCGAGGGAGTCGTCAAAACAGGAAGTGTTTTATGTAGCTGAAACATTCCATTTTTAACTCTCACACAGAGACAAACTAAAATACATGATACACACTCGAGCACGGAGCCCACTGGTGCAAGGGAGCGTGCGTGCGTGCGTGCGTGCGTGTGTGTGTGTGTGTGTGTGTACAGTATACCTCTGTGTCTCATTGTGTGCTTGTTGTGTCTGTGTGTATGTTTGCAATTTGTGACAGTGATTATACTCGTGTGTGTCTGCGACGACTAGCTGTCACTGCTGTCTGACGAGCAGAGACAAAGACAGAGGCTATAGATTTCACAACATTCTTACATGACAAGAGGTATTTGGAACCTATTCTATCAGCAGTGAAGCCTAAAAAAAAATTCATCTCTTTTTCTCTCTCTCTCTCTCTCTCTCTCTCTCTCTCTCTCTCTCTCTCTCCCCCCTCACCACTTATCTTTGAGGCGCACAACCTAATAAATCACATACTAAGGAAGTAAGTGCATGAAAAAGGTTGATCTGCAATTTCCGTTTTTGGTATTATAGGCCATCTGCCAGCATGGCAAAATTGGCTAACGGTGTGGATATACTCGCCCTATGCAATATGGATCATTTGATCGTTCATTCATTTTTAAACGTCATAAATTGAACAAGTGGGAAAAGCTCACTCAGTCTGAGGTGCTATTGAGGTGTTATTCATATACAGTACAATGGTGGAAAAAGTACAACATTGTTTTACTTAAGTAAAAGTATCAATACTGCAATGTAAAACTAGCCTACTCCGTTACAAGTAATTACGTAAATGTCCAGAATAAAAAATGTACTTGAGTAAAAGTACAAAAGTATTTGCATAAAAGTTTACTTAAAGTACCAAAAGTAAAAGTACTCATTGTGTAGAACAGGGGTTTTCAACTGATTGTGAACCAGGGACCACCACCTTGACTAAGAATCAACCTGGGGACCACTGTTGTGTTGCAATGGGATATGGGCTAAGATTAGTGCTTTCATAACACTTGCTATGGAATGCATCCCATGTCTTACTGTTTCTATGGAATGCATCCCATGTCTTACTGTTTCTATGGAATGCATCCCATGTCTATACTGTTTCTATGGAATGCATCCCATGTCTTACTGTTTCTATGGAATGCATCCCATGTCTATACTGTTTCTATGGAATGCATCCCATGTCTTACTGTTTCTATGGAATGCATCCCATGTCTATACTGTTTCTATGGAATGCATCCCATGTATATATACTGTTTCTATGGAATGCATCCCATGTCTATACTGTTTCTATGGAATGCATCCCATGTCTATACTGTTTCTATGGAATGCATCCCATGTCTATACTGTTTCTATGGAATGCATCCCATGTCTATACTGTTTCTATGGAATGCATCCCATGTCTATATACTGTTTCTATGGAATGCATCCCATGTCTATACTGTTTCTATGGAATGCATCCCATGTCTATACTGTTTCTATGGAATGCATCCCATGTCTATACTGTTTCTATGGAATGCATCCCATGTCTTACTGTTTCTATGGAATGCATCCCATGTCTTACTGTTTCTATGGAATGCATCCCATGTCTATACTGATTCTATGGAATGCATCCCATGTCTATACTGTTTCTATGGAATGCATCCCATGTCTTACTGTTTCTATGGAATGCATCCCATGTCTTACTGTTTCTATGGAATGCATCCCATGTCTATACTGTTTCTATGGAATGCATCCCATGTCTTACTGTTTCTATGGAATGCATCCCATGTCTTACTGTTTCTATGGAATGCATCCCATGTCTATACTGTTTCTATGGATTGCATCCCATGTCTATACTGTTTCTATGGAATGCATCCCATGTCTATACTGTTTCTATGGAATGCATCCCATGTCTATACTGTTTCTATGGAATGCATCCCATGTCTATACTGATTCTATGGAATGCATCCCATGTCTATACTGTTTCTATGGAATGCATCCCATGTCTATATACTGTTTCTATGGAATGCATCCCATGTCTATACTGTTTCTATGGAATGCATCCCATGTCTATACTGTTTCTATGGAATGCATCCCATGTCTATATACTGTTTCTATGGAATGCATCCCATGTCTATACTGTTTCTATGGAATGCATCCCATGTCTATACTGTTTCTATGGAATGCATCCCATGTCTTATACTGTTTCTATGGAATGCATCCCATGTCTATCTATACTGTTTCTATGGAATGCATCCCATGTCTATATACTGTTTCTATGGAATGCATCCCATGTCTATATACTGTTTCTATGGAATGCATCCCATGTCTATATACTGTTTCTATGGAATGCATCCCATGTCTATACTGTTTCTATGGAATGCATCCCATGTCTTACTGTTTCTATGGAATGCATCCCATGTCTATACTGTTTCTATGGAATGCATCCCATGTCTATATACTGTTTCTATGGAATGCATCCCATGTCTATACTGTTTCTATGGAATGCATCCCATGTCTATACTGTTTCTATGGAATGCATCCCATGTCTATACTGTTTCTATGGAATGCATCCCATGTCTTACTGTTTCTATGGAATGCATCCCATGTCTATACTGTTTCTATGGAATGCATCCCATGTCTTACTGTTTCTATGGAATGCATCCCATGTCTATACTGTTTCTATGGAATGCATCCCATGTCTTACTGTTTCTATGGAATGCATCCCATGTCTATACTGTTTCTATGGAATGCATCCCATGTCTATACTGTTTCTATGGAATGCATCCCATGTCTATACTGTTTCTATGGAATGCATCCCATGTCTTACTGTTTCTATGGAATGCATCCCATGTCTATACTGTTTCTATGGAATGCATCCCATGTCTATACTGTTTCTATGGAATGCATCCCATGTCTATACTGTTTCTATGGAATGCATCCCATGTCTATACTGTTTCTATGGAATGCATCCCATGTATATATACTGTTTCTATTGAATGCATCCCATGTCTATACTGTTTCTATGGAATGCATCCCATGTCTATACTGTTTCTATGGAATGCATCCCATGTCTATACTGTTTCTATGGAATGCATCCCATGTCTATATACTGTTTCTATGGAATGCATCCCATGTCTATACTGTTTCTATGGAATGCATCCCATGTCTATACTGTTTCTATGGAATGCATCCCATGTCTATACTGTTTCTATGGAATGCATCCCATGTCTATACTGTTTCTATGGAATGCATCCCATGTCTATACTGTTTCTATGGAATGCATCCCATGTCTATACCGTTTCTATGGAATGCATCTCATGTCTATACTGTTTCTATGGAATGCATCCCATGTCTATACTGTTTCTATGGAATGCATCCCATGTCTATACCGTTTCTATGGAATGCATCCCATGTCTATACTGTTTCTATGGAATGCATCCCATGTCTATACTGTTTCTATGGAATGCATCCCATGTCTATACTGTTTCTATGGAATGCATCCCATGTCTATACTGTTTCTATGGAATGCATCCCATGTCTTATACTGTTTCTATGGAATGCATCCCATGTCTATACTGTTTCTATGGAATGCATCCCATGTCTATACCGTTTCTATGGAATGCATCCCATGTCTATACTGTTTCTATGGAATGCATCCCATGTCTATACTGTTTCTATGGAATGCATCCCATGTCTATACTGTTTCTATGGAATGCATCCCATGTCTATACTGTTTCTATGGAATGCATCCCATGTCTATATACTGTTTCTATGGAATGCATCCCATGTCTATACTGTTTCTATGGAATGCATCCCATGTCTATACTGTTTCTATGGAATGCATCCCATGTCTATATACTGTTTCTATGGAATGCATCCCATGTCTATACTGTTTCTATGGAATGCATCCCATGTCTATATACTGTTTCTATGGAATGCATCCCATGTCTATACTGTTTCTATGGAATGCATCCCATGTCTATACTGTTTCTATGGAATGCATCCCATGTCTATATACTGTTTCTATGGAATGCATCCCATGTCTATACTGTTTCTATGGAATGCATCCCATGTCTATATACTGTTTCTATGGAATGCATCCCATGTCTATACTGTTTCTATGGAATGCATCCCATGTCTATACTGTTTCTATGGAATGCATCCCATGTCTATACTGTTTCTATGGAATGCATCCCATGTCTATACTGTTTCTATGGAATGCATCCCATGTCTATACTGTTTCTATGGAATGCATCCCATGTCTATACTGTTTCTATGGAATGCATCCCATGTCTATATACTGTTTCTATGGAATGCATCCCATGTCTATACTGTTTCTATGGAATGCATCCCATGTCTATATACTGTTTCTATGGAATGCATCCCATGTCTATACTGTTGCTATGGAATGCATCCCATGTCTATATACTGTTTCTATGGAATGCATCCCATGTCTATACTGTTTCTATGGAATGCATCCCATGTCTATACTGTTTCTATGGAATGCATCCCATGTCTATACGGTTTCTATGGAATGCATCCCATGTCTATACTGTTTCTATGGAATGCATCCCATGTCTATACTGTTTCTCAAACGATGGTCCACGGACTTCACTGATATACAGTACTGACACATGTGGCCCTATCTTGGACGTGCCTTAACCTAATCTTGAAAAATATTTAAAAATAGTTCAACTAGCCGATCTACATCCACACATTATGATCTTGTAGATCGGCTATTTGAACAATTCTATATATAGTAAAAATGGCAAAATACGTGCAAGATATAGCACATGATGACATGATTCTATCATGGGCACATTTCCTAATAATGATGGCTCAATCAGGCAAGCTGGTACACTTACCCTTCTTGAGATTCTAACTGCCTTTTCTGTGGAATTTCTTAACCTCAGACTTCCCAGTAATTCTGATAACATTGACGCACTTCCAAGGAACAGTGCACAGACGTATTAGGCCCGACTCACACCTTTACATCTAGCATACAACATTGATGCATGCTAGATGCATGCTAGATGTAAACAAAGGGTAAGTGTCAATGCATTTCAAATGGGAGTCACATGGTTTGACACAACATTTGTGTTGTACGGCTTTCGGCTGTGTTTCGACTTCCCCCCTCCCCCTCATACAACACAAATGTTGTGTCAAACCATGTGACTCCCATTGGAAATGCATTGTGAGCTTGCATCAGTCAATAAGTCTCATACAACAAGCATTCTGTTGTGAAGGTGTGAGTCAGGCCATACTGCACTGTTCTGTGGAAGAAAATACAAAATCTTCACTTTGCTACAATACTAAATGCATGGTCAGGGACCACATGCAATACCTTCACGGACCACCAGTGGTCCACGGACCACCTGTTGAAAACCCCTGGTGTAGAATTTCAAGTTTTCAAATGTAAAATAATCTTTGGAAAATAGCAGATCTACAAGCTCGCATTGAGTGGTCAAGCTCGCATTGAGTGCAGTGCCCTGCCCGGTGTCGAGTCAGACGGAACCACGGTTGTCCAGAACCCCCACGGTTGTCCAGAACCACCACAAAAGGCCTCTCCCCGGGCTCTGGACAGGGCCCATGCCCAGGGTCCATATGGAGCTGGCCTGTAATGACATCACAACACTCCATATTTGGGCATGCCTGACACAGAACTCCATATATAGGAATAAAGGGACACAGAGAGATGGGTGGAACGGGTACTCTGACACGGGTACAACAGGTATCACATAGCCCATGGGTCCCCAAAGTGGGGTCCGGGGACCCCCAGGGGTACCTGAGGCTCAATGGATTGGGAACCAAATGGACACTTATGGGTCTGTAACTCAGAGAGTGTACAAATGGAACCAAATGGACCCTAACGGGTCCATTTGGTTCCATTTGTACACTCTCAGAGTTAAATTAACAGTGGTTTTACAATATAAATTGGGGTACCAGAGATAGTGGCAGCAGTGGCCGAACGGATTGCGGAGCGGTCTTGATACCGGAAGGTCGCCAGTTCGAATCAGCGGTCCGACACGTTAAAATTACCACCGCTGAAGTGCCCTTGAACAAGGCATTGAACCACTACGATGAAATGTTCTATGAGCAGGGCCTGGCTGGAAACAAGTTCTTGAGCTTAGCCCAGATACCCTGGGTAAATATAGTAATCATTTCATTTCATTTCATTTCAGAAATGCCATTAAATGGGGGGTCCGTAGCATAATGCGTGTGAAACTGGGGGTCCTTGAAATTAATATGTTTCGGAATCACTGCTAGAGCCGTAAAAATCCTCCCTTATCGGGGTCACTGGCATGTTTTCAAAATGGGGGGTCCGTGGCCTAATAAATGTTGATTTGGGGGTCCTTGACACGAAAAAGTTTGGGAAGCACTGGCATAGCCGGGTGGGGCACGGATCTCCAACTTCCATCGTTACCAACTCAGTGCTCTACAGCCGGGCACCGCTCTAGTGTTGTCAAATAATTGTAGTGGATTAAAGTACAATATTTGCCTCTGAAATGTAGTGGAGTAGAAGTAAAAGTATAGCCTACTGAAAATGTAACATACTCAAGTACAGTACAAATACCTCAAAACTTTAATTAAGTACAGTACTTAAGTAAATGTACTTAGTTACTTTACACCAGTGGTTCCCAAAGTGGGGTCCGAGGACCCCCAGGGGTAATTGAGGGAGTTCCAGGGGGGACCCAGCTAAATTATAATTTGCAACCAAATGGACCCTTATGGGTCTGTAACTCAGAGAGTGTACAAATGGAACCAAATGGACCCTTATGGGTCTGTAACTCAGAGAGTGTACAAATGGAACCAAATGGACCCTTATGGGTCTGTAACTCAGAGAGTGTACAAATGGAACCAAATGGACCCTAACAGGTCCATTTGGTTCCATTTGTACACTCTCAGAGTTAAATTAACAGTGGTTTTACAATATAAATTGGGGTACCAGAGATAGAAATGCCATTAAATCGGGGGTCCGTAGCCTAACGCGTGTGAAACTGGGGGTCATTGAAATTAATATGTTTCGGAATCACTGCTAGAGCCGTAAAAGTCCTCCCTTATCGGGGTCACTGGCATGTTTTCAAAAGGGGGGGGTCCGTGGCCTAATAAATGTTGATTTGGGGGTCCTTAACATGTAAAAGTTTGGGATCCACTGGCATAGCTGGGTGGGGCATGGATCTCCAACTTCCATCGTTACCAACTCGGTGCTCTGCAGCCGGGCACCGCTCTAGTGTTTTGTAATGATGTCAAATAATTGTAGTGGATTAAAGTACAATATTTGCCTCTGAAATGTAGTGGAGTAGAAGTAAAAGTAGCCTACTGAAAATGTAACATACTCAAGTACAGTACAAATACCTCAAAACTTTAATTAAGTACAGTACTTAAGTAAATGTACTTAGTTACTTTACACCAGTGGTTCCAAAAGTGGGGTCCGAGGACCCCCAGGGGTAATTGAGGGAGTTCCAGGGGGGACCCAGCTAAATTATAATTTGCAACCAAATGGACCCTTATGGGTCTGTAACTCAGAGAGTGTACAAATGGAACCAAATGGACCCTTATGGGTCTGTAACTCAGAGAGTGTACAAATGGAACCAAATGAACCATAACGGGTCCATTTGGTTCCATTTGTACACTCTCACAGTTAAATTAACAGTGGTTTTACACTATAAATTGGGGTCCCAGAGATAGAAATGCCATTAAATCGGGGGTCCGTAGCATAATGCGTGTGAAACTGGGGGTCCATGAAATTAATATGTTTCGGAATCACTGCTAGAGCCGTAAAAATCCTCCCTTATCGGGGTCACTGGCATATGTTTTCAAATGGGGGGTCCGTGGCCTAATAAATATTGATTTAGGGGTCCTTGACACGAAAACGTTTGAGAACCACTGGTGTACATGTTGTCCTTGGCCCTGGCTTCAGTCATTCATTAATTAGTTACTTTACACCACTGTTCATAAAGTGTACATGTTGTCCTTGGCCCTGGCTTCAGTCATTCATTAATTAGTTACTTTACACCACTGTTCATAAAGTGTACATGTTGTCCTTGGCCCTGGCTTCAGTCATTCATTAATTAGTTACTTTACACCACTGTTCATAAAGTGTACATGTTGTCCTTGGCCCTGGCTTCAGTCATTCATTAATTGTTCATAAAGTGTACATGTTGTCCTTGGCCCTGGCTTCAGTCATTCATTAATTGTTCATAAAGTGTACATGTTGTCCTTGGCCCTGGCTTCAGTCATTCATTAATTGTTCATAAAGTGTACATGTTGTCCTTGGCCCTGGCTTCAGTCATTCATTAATTGTTCATAAAGTGTACATGTTGTCCTTGGCCCTGGCTTCAGTCATTCATTAATTGTTCATAAAGTGTACATGTTGTCCTTGGCCCTGGCTTCAGTCATTCATTAATTGTTCATAAAGAGTACATGTTGTCCTTGGCCCTGGCTTCAGTCATTCATTAATTGTTCATAAAGTGTACATGTTGTCCTTGGCCCTGGCTTCAGTCATTCATTAATTGTTCATAAAGAGTACATGTTGTCCTTGGCCCTGGCTTCAGTCATTCATTAATTGTTCATAAAGTGTACATGTTGTCCTTGGCCCTGGCTTCAGTCATTCATTAATTGTTCATAAAGAGTACATGTTGTCCTTGGCCCTGGCTTCAGTCATTCATTAATTGTTCATAAAGTGTACATGTTGTCCTTGGCCCTGGCTTCAGTCATTCATTAATTGTTCATAAAGTGTACATGTTGTCCTTGGCCCTGGCTTCAGTCATTCATTAATTGTTCATAAAGAGTACATGTTGTCCTTGGCCCTGGCTTCAGTCATTCATTAATTGTTCATAAAGTGTACATGTTGTCCTTGGCCCTGGCTTCAGTCATTCATTAATTGTTCATAAAGAGTACATGTTGTCCTTGGCCCTGGCTTCAGTCATTCATTAATTGTTCATAAAGTGTACATGTTGTCCTTGGCCCTGGCTTCAGTCATTCATTAATTGTTCATAAAGTGTACATGTTGTCCTTGGCCCTGGCTTCAGTCATTCATTAATTGTTCATAAAGTGTACATGTTGTCCTTGGCCCTGGCTTCAGTCATTCATTAATTGTTCATAAAGTGTACATGTTGTCCTTGGCCCTGGCTTCAGTCATTCATTAATTAGTTACTTTAAACCACTGTTCATAAAGTGTACATGTTGTCCTTGGCCCTGGCTTCAGTCATTCATTAATTAGTTACTTTAAACCACTGTTCATAAAGTGTACATGTTGTCCTTGGCCCTGGCTTCAGTCATTCATTAATTAGTTACTTTAAACCACTGTTCATAAAGTGTACATGTTGTCCTTGGCCCTGGCTTCAGTCATTCATAAAGTGTACATGTTGTCCTTGGCCCTGGCTTCAGTCATTCATAAAGTGTACATGTTGTCCTTGGCCCTGGCTTCAGTCATTCATTAATTGCACCGAATCCTCTCACAACCGCATGCAGTGTATATCGAACCCATTCCAATAAACCCCGCCCCCTGCAAACAATCAGCATTGTGATTACAACATATCTCTGCTGTCGGGAGGAAAGCTCATAACTCCAAAATGTTCATTTTTCAGGAAATGAAAAATATACATTTTTCAGGAAATTAAGAAAACCTTATATTTTTAAAACAAAGCAATACAGCCTCATCAAAGTTGGTGTTGTAACTTTATATATTGTCAATTACTTCCATGAGAGGGGGAGAGGTGGTGGAGTTAGTTGCTTTAGCAGACATTTTAAGGGTCCAATGGAGTTAAGAGGTTTTGTCCAAAGCACTTTTTACTACTTTCTATTGGTTCAATATTTTTGAAACAACACACAGGGTGTTCAATAGCACTGATTTATGCCAAAAAATCAAAAACCTCAAAAATGGAGTTAAGAGGTTTCCTGCCGACAGCAACGAATACAGGCTCACGATCAACTTAATGTCAGAATCATATCATAACATATCTGTGTCTTCGTGTGGATTCTTAGTGTCTTAATGCGGGTGTTTATTCCATGTGTACGCAAGTGTGTGTATGTGCGTGCGCGCATGCATGTGTGTGTGCTTGCGTGCGTGCGTGCGTGCGTGCGTGCGCGCTGTGTGAAGAGCTCTGGCCAGGAACACACCCAGTTGAGCAGCTGACAGCCTGAGGCTGTGGTCAGTGCTGACGTGGACGTACACTCACGGACTGCAGACTGACATATTTACTGACAAATAAAATAACATCACCACAGTAAAAGTTGCTGGAAACTTTGTAAACATGAGGAAGTTGTGACGGGTAAAGTCTAAGGGCTCCATTTACGTCACGCTAAACCCCTTATCCCTAAACTTCTTTGCCTTTTTTTTTTTTTTTTACTATTTTGCAAAACATTTTTTAATAGTTAAAACGGCCAGTCTACAAGCTCACAGCGTGTCAATGTAGATTGGCTAGTTGAATTATTCAAAAATGTTTATCAAAATAGTAAAAAATCTCCAGTCTCACCAAAGTTGTAGGCTAGTTTAATGGTGAATCAATGTTATAGTAGGTCCTAAAACCTTGCATTTGTACTTTCTTTTCACGGCATTGCCTTAACAGGACTATAGCTGTCTATGAGAGTATTTTCTCTCAACCAAACACTGTTACAAAACATCTTCAGCAGCCTAAAAGAAATTATACAGTGCTATTTTTAGCTGCTCTTCATATAAATAAAAACACATTCTTTAAAAAAAAAAGAAACGTGAACGTGGGGTTGACAGTGGCCTCATTCTTTGGATAAAAGACTTCCCTCTCAAACTGACCACAGAAGGTCTCTGTGTCATTTGAAATATGTGTAATCAACTTAGCATTAGTACAGGGCTCCCACAAGGATGTGTTCTCTGCCCTCCATTGTTTTCTTTGTACTCAAAAGAGAAATCATGATTGAAGAACAAAGCTACAGTTTGTACAAGGCAGTATGATGGTGTTGGGGCCTTAGTTGGATTTATTGAAGGGAGACACTATTTGTTTATTTAGATGGGACAATGCATATTAATGGACATTACATAAATGCAATGTAAATACACCGGATTTAGCAAAAATGCAAAACAAGCAAGACAGTAACTTACATTAGGAAACAAAGGATTTTAAATGGGTGCGCGCACGCACGCAAGCACGCACACACATCGCTCACAAAACAGCCACTAAGAGTCCAATGGCTTGAAGTCACCATGCACCATCCTGATCAGCCAGAGGGGCAGCAGTGGCTCAGTGGTAGAGTCCGGAGAGACCGGATGGAAACCGAAAGGTTCCCAGTTCGAACCCGGGCTCCCCCAGAGTTAGTGTCAAAGTGTCCTTGAGCAAGACACTGAACCCCTAATTGCTCCCAATGTGCAGGTTGGTGCCTTGCATGGTTTCCCCTGGCATTGGTGTGTGAATGTGTGTGTGAATGGGTGAATGTAATGAACAATCTCTGTAAAGCGCCTTGGATAAAGGTGCTATATAAATGCACCATTTACCATTTAGCCTTATCACGCCAACCAGATTTTATTGCTGCAGGCAGAAAAGATCCTTCTCGCAATGTGGGTGTAACAGTTTGTTGCTGAAGGAGCTTTTCTGCCCTGCCACAGTGTCATGTAGGGCTTTTCTGCCCTGCCACAGTGTCATGTAGGGGGTGAGATGAGAGGAATTTGTCCATGAGTCTTCATCCTGCTTTTATCCAAGATGGTACCGAGGACAATGGGCTCGACACACAGGATTTGCTCGTGGAGGTATAGTTTGTGACGTAAGCGCGTAAAAGGACACTAATGCGCATTCCATTATGACCTCAAGACTCGACGAATACAAAGAAGACATGTGTCCCTAGGATGTATCCATCACATACAATGTATGTCAATAACCATCTCCCTGCATTTGAGGCATTTTGAACGCATAGATTGCGTGAATATTTGTGATGGGAGTAAGCTTTCAACATAATTAATACATTAACACACAATATGTTCTTATTGCATTACTCACTGTCTGACTTAAAGCACCACTTCACCCCCTTTGCAACCAGATCGTATTACTTGCGCAAGCAGAGCACGCAAGTACTGTTTTCGACTGCGTATGTCGGTGACTGCCTCGGCCAATCAGGGATTGTGTATTTTTGGTGGCGTCGCTCGAATGGTGGTCCCTTATTGGCTGATGGTGACGTAACGTAAGCTCCGTTTCAAGGTTGGTTTAAGGTCAATAACGGGTTTAAACTCTAAAGGATTTAGTACAGCAGTTGTAATAGACATTAGTTAGTAGCAGTATTTGCGCGCTCTGCTTGCGCACAAGTACAGTAGGCCATACAAGTACAGTAGGTCATACAAGTACAGTAGGTCATACAAGTACAGTAGGCCATACAAGTACAGTAGGCCATACAAGTACAGTAGGCCATACAAGTACAGTAGGCCATACAAGTACAGTAGGCCATACAAGTACAGTAGGCCACACGAGTACAGTACATGTATGGCCTACTGGTGTGCAAGGCGCAAGTTGGCACCTCGACAGAGTGCATTTCTAGTTTTTTTTAATTATGTCATGAGACACACTTTCCTATAGGGTTTTTATGGGTGTAATATGTGTTTTTAGATAGTCCAAATGCCTGATGACTCATCAGACATTGGTGTCACTTTCTTTCTGGAGTACAAGTCGTCTCAGTCAGACAAAACCACAGACAGGCAGTGCACCAGTGCACAATTATGGTCATTGTAGTAATCCAGCAATCCAGTCAAACCCTAGTCAAACACACATACATTAGTTTTCTGGCCATAGAGTGCACATTTCTAATTGTGCTATTGTTATCTAATACAAATACTATTAACATTGAGTGACTTCCAGCAGTGAAATGTCCCTTTTAAAGGTGTTGGAGGGCTTTCTGTACCCGTCCCCAGCTGGGACGGGTTCCCAGAGAACACGGGGTCAGCTTGAACAGGTTGGTCAAGGGGGCTGGTTCTCAAAGTGGGGTCTGGGGACCCCCCCGGCAGTCATTGAGGGGGTTCTAGGGGCTCCCCAGGACAGAACAAGTAAGGCCTATTCGATTGTTCATGCATTTTTCAAAACGTGTTGACAAATCTTCTCTTAATATAGGGGTCTCTGGCACAACATCTGTTCAGATGGGGGTCTGCATGTGCCAAACTCATTTCACCCTGTGAAATGTGAGTGAACCCTTGACCACTGGTCAAGGGTTGACTCATGTGAGCATGGCTGTGGCTCGGTTTGCCCCGCTTTTTTGCGCCGCCATGAACTGTTACTCCTTTTTGACAGCGTCAAAGTAATAAGGGTGTGATTATCCCTTTAAATATGACGTGTAGAAAGATATAGTCTATGATGTGATGATTAATGTGTGCATGATTTGACATCTCTGCCCCGGCCAGTGAATTGTTGTAGCAGACTGCCTGCCTGCGCGTTAAACACGGGTCAAACCCAGACGTTAAGAGCGGAGGAGGTTTTTCCTATCCCAGAATTCCTCCTCAGCCCACACACACACTTCCTACAGTCCTACAGCCATGGAGGCCAGTTGGATGTAGAGGAATGGAGAGCAGGGCCTACAGAATGGAGAGCAGGGCATAGAGAATGGAGAGCAGGGCCTACAGAATGGAGAGCAGGGCCTACAGAATGGAGAGCAGGGCCTACAGAATGGAGAGCAGGGCCTACAGAATGGAGAGCAGGGCCTACAGAATGGAGAGCAGGGCATACAGAATGGAGAGCAGGGCATACAGAATGGAGAGCAGGGCATACAGAATGGAGAGCAGGGCCTACAGAATGGAGAGCAGGGCCTACAGAATGGAGAGCAGGGCATACAGAATGGAGAGCAGGGCCTACAGAATGGAGAGCAGGGCATACAGAATGGAGAGCAGGGCATAGAGAATGGAGAGCAGGGCATAGAGAATGGAGAGCAGGGCATACAGAATGGAGAGCAGGGCATACAGAATGGAGAGGGCATACAGAATGGAGAGCAGGGCATACAGAATGGAGAGCAGGGCATACAGAATGGAGAGCAGGGCCTACAGAATGGAGAGCAGGGCATACAGAATGGAGAGCAGGGCATACAGAATGGAGAGCAGGGCATAGAGAATGGAGAGCAGGGCATAGAGAATGGAGAGCAGGGCCTACAGAATGGAGAGCAGGGCATAGAGAATGGAGAGCAGGGCATAGAGAATGGAGAGCAGGGACTACAGAATGGAGAGCAGGGCATACAGAATGGAGAGCAGGGCCTACAGAATGGAGAGCAGGGCATAGAGAATGGAGAGCAGGGCCTACAGAATGGAGAGCAGGGCCTACAGAATGGAGAGCAGGGCATAGAGAATGGAGAGCAGGGCCTACAGAATGGAGAGCAGGGCCTACAGAATGGAGAGCAGGGCCTACAGAATGGAGAGCAGGGCCTACAGAATGGAGAGCAGGGCCTACAGAATGGAGAGCAGGGCATAGAGAATGGAGAGCAGGGCCTACAGAATGGAGAGCAGGGCCTACAGAATGGAGAGCAGGGCATACAGAATGGAGAGCAGGGCATAGAGAATGGAGAGCAGGGCATACAGAATGGAGAGCAGGGCCTACAGAATGGAGAGCAGGGCATAGAGAATGGAGAGCAGGGCATAGAGAATGGAGAGCAGGGACTACAGAATGGAGAGCAGGGCATACAGAATGGAGAGCAGGGCCTACAGAATGGAGAGCAGGGCCTACAGAATGGAGAGCAGGGCATAGAGAATGGAGAGCAGGGCCTACAGAATGGAGAGCAGGGCCTACAGAATGGAGAGCAGGGCATAGAGAATGGAGAGCAGGGCCTACAGAATGGAGAGCAGGGCCTACAGAATGGAGAGCAGGGCCTACAGAATGGAGAGCAGGGCCTACAGAATGGAGAGCAGGGCCTACAGAATGGAGAGCAGGGCATAGAGAATGGAGAGCAGGGCCTACAGAATGGAGAGCAGGGCCTACAGAATGGAGAGCAGGGCCTACAGAATGGAGAGCAGGGCATAGAGAATGGAGAGCAGGGCATAGAGAATGGAGAGCAGGGCCTACAGAATGGAGAGCAGGGCCTACAGAATGGAGAGCAGGGCCTACAGAATGGAGAGCAGGGCATAGAGAATGGAGAGCAGGGCATACAGAATGGAGAGCAGGGCATACAGAATGGAGAGCAGGGCCTACAGAATGGAGAGCAGGGCATAGAGAATGGAGAGCAGGGCATAGAGAATGGAGAGCAGGGACTACAGAATGGAGAGCAGGGCATACAGAATGGAGAGCAGGGCCTACAGAATGGAGAGCAGGGCATAGAGAATGGAGAGCAGGGCCTACAGAATGGAGAGCAGGGCCTACAGAATGGAGAGCAGGGCATAGAGAATGGAGAGCAGGGCCTACAGAATGGAGAGCAGGGCCTACAGAATGGAGAGCAGGGCCTACAGAATGGAGAGCAGGGCCTACAGAATGGAGAGCAGGGCCTACAGAATGGAGAGCAGGGCATAGAGAATGGAGAGCAGGGCCTACAGAATGGAGAGCAGGGCCTACAGAATGGAGAGCAGGGCCTACAGAATGGAGAGCAGGGCATAGAGAATGGAGAGCAGGGCATAGAGAATGGAGAGCAGGGCCTACAGAATGGAGAGCAGGGCCTACAGAATGGAGAGCAGGGCCTACAGAATGGAGAGCAGGGCCTACAGAATGGAGAGCAGGGCATACAGAATGGAGAGCAGAGCAGGGCCTACAGAATGGAGAGCAGGGCATACAGAATGGAGAGCAGGGCATAGAGAATGGAGAGCAGGGCATAGAGAATGGAGAGCAGGGCATACAGAATGGAGAGCAGAGCATAGAGAATGGAGAGCAGGGCATAGAGAATGGAGAGCAGGGCATACAGAATGGAGAGCAGGGCCTACAGAATGGAGAGCAGGGCATACAGAATGGAGAGCAGGGCCTACAGAATGGAGAGCAGGGCATACAGAATGGAGAGCAGGGCCTACAGAATGGAGAGCAGGGCATACAGAATGGAGAGCAGGGCATACAGAATGGAGAGCAGGGCCTACAGAATGGAGAGCAGGGCCTACAGAATGGAGAGCAGGGCATACAGAATGGAGAGCAGGGCCTACAGAATGGAGAGCAGGGCATACAGAATGGAGAGCAGGGCATAGAGAATGGAGAGCAGGGCATAGAGAATGGAGAGCAGGGCATACAGAATGGAGAGCAGAGCAGGGCCTACAGAATGGAGAGCAGGGCATACAGAATGGAGAGCAGGGCATAGAGAATGGAGAGCAGGGCATAGAGAATGGAGAGCAGGGCCTACAGAATGGAGAGCAGGGCATAGAGAATGGAGAGCAGGGCCTACAGAATGGAGAGCAGGGCATACAGAATGGAGAGCAGGGCATACAGAATGGAGAGCAGAGCAGGGCCTACAGAATGGAGAGCAGGGCCTACAGAATGGAGAGCAGGGCATAGAGAATGGAGAGCAGGGCATACAGAATGGAGAGCAGAGCAGGGCCTACAGAATGGAGAGCAGGGCATACAGAATGGAGAGCAGAGCAGGGCCTACAGAATGGAGAGCAGGGCATAGAGAATGGAGAGCAGGGCCTACAGAATGGAGAGCAGGGCATAGAGAATGGAGAGCAGGGCCTACAGAATGGAGAGCAGGGCATAGAGAATGGAGAGCAGGGCCTACAGAATGGAGAGCAGGGCCTACAGAATGGAGAGCAGGGCATAGAGAATGGAGAGCAGGGCATAGAGAATGGAGAGCAGGGCATACAGAATGGAGAGCAGGGCCTACAGAATGGAGAGCAGGGCATAGAGAATGGAGAGCAGGGCCTACAGAATGGAGAGCAGGGCCTACAGAATGGAGAGCAGGGCATAGAGAATGGAGAGCAGGGCATACAGAATGGAGAGCAGGGCATACAGAATGGAGAGCAGGGCATACAGAATGGAGAGCAGGGCCTACAGAATGGAGAGCAGGGCATACAGAATGGAGAGCAGGGCCTACAGAATGGAGAGCAGGGCCTACAGAATGGAGAGCAGGGCATAGAGAATGGAGAGCAGGGCATACAGAATGGAGAGCAGGGCATACAGAATGGAGAGCAGGGCATACAGAATGGAGAGCAGGGCCTACAGAATGGAGAGCAGGGCATACAGAATGGAGAGCAGGGCCTACAGAATGGAGAGCAGGGCATACAGAATGGAGAGCAGGGCATAGAGAATGGAGAGCAGGGCCTACAGAATGGAGAGCAGGGCCTACAGAATGGAGAGCAGGGCATACAGAATGGAGAGCAGGGACTACAGAATGGAGAGCAGGGCATACAGAATGGAGAGCAGGGCATACAGAATGGAGAGCAGGGCATACAGAATGGAGAGCAGGGCATAGAGAATGGAGAGCAGGGCATACAGAATGGAGAGCAGGGCATAGAGAATGGAGAGCAGGGCATACAGAATGGAGAGCAGGACCTACAGAATGGAGAGCAGGGCCTACAGAATGGAGAGCAGGGCATACAGAATGGAGAGCAGGGCCTACAGAATGGAGAGCAGGGCATACAGAATGGAGAGCAGGGCCTACAGAATGGAGAGCAGGGCCTACAGAATGGAGAGCAGGGCATACAGAATGGAGAGCAGGGCCTACAGAATGGAGAGCAGGGCCTACAGAATGGAGAGCAGGGCCTACAGAATGGAGAGCAGGGCCTACAGAATGGAGAGCAGGGCCTACAGAATGGAGAGCAGGGCCTACAGAATGGAGAGCAGGGCCTACAGAATGGAGAGCAGGGCATACAGAATGGAGAGCAGGGCCTACAGAATGGAGAGCAGGGCATAGAGAATGGAGAGCAGGGCATACAGAATGGAGAGCAGGGCCTACAGAATGGAGAGCAGGGCCTACAGAATGGAGAGCAGGGCCTACAGAATGGAGAGCAGGGCCTACAGAATGGAGAGCAGGGCATAGAGAATGGAGAGCAGGGCCTACAGAATGGAGAGCAGGGCCTACAGAATGGAGAGCAGGGCCTACAGAATGGAGAGCAGGGCATAGAGAATGGAGAGCAGGGCCTACGGAATGGAGAGCAGGGCATAGAGAATGGAGAGCAGGGCATAGAGAATGGAGAGCAGGGCATAGAGAATGGAGAGCAGGGCCTACAGAATGGAGAGCAGGGCATACAGAATGGAGAGCAGGGCCTACAGAATGGAGAGCAGGGCATAGAGAATGGAGAGCAGGGCATAGAGAATGGAGAGCAGGGCATACAGAATGGAGAGCAGGGCATACAGAATGGAGAGCAGGGCATAGAGAATGGAGAGCAGGGCCTACAGAATGGAGAGCAGGGCCTACAGAATGGAGAGCAGGGCCTACAGAATGGAGAGCAGGGCCTACAGAATGGAGAGCAGGGCCTACAGAATGGAGAGCAGGGCATAGAGAATGGAGAGCAGGGCCTACGGAATGGAGAGCAGGGCATAGAGAATGGAGAGCAGGGCATAGAGAATGGAGAGCAGGGCATAGAGAATGGAGAGCAGGGCCTACAGAATGGAGAGCAGGGCATACAGAATGGAGAGCAGGGCCTACAGAATGGAGAGCAGGGCATAGAGAATGGAGAGCAGGGCCTACAGAATGGAGAGCAGGGCATACAGAATGGAGAGCAGGGCATAGAGAATGGAGAGCAGGGCATAGAGAATGGAGAGCAGGGCCTACAGAATGGAGAGCAGGGCATACAGAATGGAGAGCAGGGCATAGAGAATGGAGAGCAGGGCCTACGGAATGGAGAGCAGGGCATAGAGAATGGAGAGCAGGGCATAGAGAATGGAGAGCAGGGCATACAGAATGGAGAGCAGGGCATACAGAATGGAGAGCAGGGCATAGAGAATGGAGAGCAGGGCCTACAGAATGGAGAGCAGGGCATACAGAATGGAGAGCAGGGCATAGAGAATGGAGAGCAGGGCCTACAGAATGGAGAGCAGGGCATAGAGAATGGAGAGCAGGGCATACAGAATGGAGAGCAGGGCCTACAGAATGGAGAGCAGGGCATAGAGAATGGAGAGCAGGGCCTACAGAATGGAGAGCAGGGCATAGAGAATGGAGAGCAGGGCCTACAGAATGGAGAGCAGGGCCTACAGAATGGAGAGCAGGGCCTACAGAATGGAGAGCAGGGCATAGAGAATGGAGAGCAGGGCCTACGGAATGGAGAGCAGGGCATAGAGAATGGAGAGCAGGGCATAGAGAATGGAGAGCAGGGCATAGAGAATGGAGAGCAGGGCATACAGAATGGAGAGCAGGGCCTACAGAATGGAGAGCAGGGCCTACAGAATGGAGAGCAGGGCATACAGAATGGAGAGCAGGGCATAGAGAATGGAGAGCAGGGCCTACAGAATGGATAGAGAATGGAGAGCAGGGCATAGAGAATGGAGAGCAGGGCCTACAGAATGGAGAGCAGGGCCTACAGAATGGAGAGCAGGGCCTACAGAATGGAGAGCAGGGCCTACAGAATGGAGAGCAGGGCCTACAGAATGGAGAGCAGGGCCTACAGAATGGAGAGCAGGGCATAGAGAATGGAGAGCAGGGCATAGAGAATGGAGAGCAGGGCCTACAGAATGGAGAGCAGGGCCTACAGAATGGAGAGCAGGGCCTACAGAATGGAGAGCAGGGCCTACAGAATGGAGAGCAGGGCATACAGAATGGAGAGCAGGGCCTACAGAATGGAGAGCAGGGCCTACAGAATGGAGAGCAGGGCATACAGAATGGAGAGCAGGGCCTACAGAATGGAGAGCAGGGCCTAGAGAATGGAGAGCAGGGCCTACAGAATGGAGAGCAGGGCATAGAGAATGGAGAGCAGGGCCTACAGAATGGAGAGCAGGGCATAGAGAATGGAGAGCAGGGCATAGAGAATGGAGAGCAGGGCCTACAGAATGGAGAGCAGGGCATAGAGAATGGAGAGCAGGGCCTACAGAATGGAGAGCAGGGCATACAGAATGGAGAGCAGGGCCTACAGAATGGAGAGCAGGGCCTACAGAATGGAGAGCAGGGCCTACAGAATGGAGAGCAGGGCCTACAGAATGGAGAGCAGGGTCTACAGAATGGAGAGCAGGGCCTACAGAATGGAGAGCAGGGCATACAGAATGGAGAGCAGGGCATACAGAATGGAGAGCAGGGCCTACAGAATGGAGAGCAGGGCATACAGAATGGAGAGCAGGGCCTACAGAATGGAGAGCAGGGCATAGAGAATGGAGAGCAGGGCATAGAGAATGGAGAGCAGGGCCTACAGAATGGAGAGCAGGGCATAGAGAATGGAGAGCAGGGCATACAGAATGGAGAGCAGGGCATAGAGAATGGAGAGCAGGGCCTACAGAATGGAGAGCAGGGCCTACAGAATGGAGAGCAGGGCCTACAGAATGGAGAGCAGGGCCTACAGAATGGAGAGCAGGGCATACAGAATGGAGAGCAGGGCATAGAGAATGGAGAGCAGGGCCTACAGAATGGAGAGCAGGGCATAGAGAATGGAGAGCAGGGCCTACAGAATGGAGAGCAGGGCATACAGAATGGAGAGCAGGGCATAGAGAATGGAGAGCAGGGCATAGAGAATGGAGAGCAGGGCCTACAGAATGGAGAGCAGGGCCTACAGAATGGAGAGCAGGGCCTACAGAATGGAGAGCAGGGCATACAGAATGGAGAGCAGGGCATACAGAAATATCCTCCCAGTCCCAGAGTTACACTACATATATTATACATACACCAGTGTTAATTTTTTGTTTTAGTCAACATGGGCAGGCGCAAAGACGCAGTCAGACAAAACAGGAAAGGGCGCACACCAGTGTTGGTGAGGTGCTGGCCTAAGGCAGTAAATAAGTAAAAAAGAGGAAAAGGCAGCACACACGTAGCCACAATGCTGTATATTTATTGACAAGAATCCAATGTTTCGACCTTTCGGCCTTCTTCAGGGAATTAATGAGTATTGATTCCCTGAAGAAGGCCGAAAGGTCGAAACGTTGGATTCTTGTCAATAAATATACAGCATCGTGGCTACGTGTGCGGCCTTTTCCTCTTTTTTTACTTGCAAAGACGCGAGTCTACCATCCATCGTCAATGGAAGCCAGCGACGTAAAGCTATACGAAGCAAATCCGACGTTCGTATCTGCTGCAAAAGCTACAACAGCTACAAATACACTGTGTAGCTTTGCATCTTTTACATCTGCCCGTGTGAACGTGCCAATAGTCTTTTACATCTGCCCGTGTGAACGCGCCAATAGTCTTTTACATCTGCCCGTGTGAACGCGCCAATAGTCTTTACATCTGCCCGTGTGAATGCGCCAATAGTCTTTACATCTGCCCGTGTGAACGCATCTTTTGCATCTGCTCGTGTGAACGCATCTTTTACATCTGCCCGTGTGAACGTGCCAATAGTCTTTACATCTGCCCGTGTGAACGCGCCAATAGTCTTTACATCTGCCCGTGTGAACGCGCCAATAGTCTTTACATCTGCCCGTGTGAACGCGCCAATAGTCTTTACATCTGCCCGTGTGAACGCGCCAATAGTCTTTTACATCTGCCCGTGTGAACGCGCCAATAGTCTTTACATCTGCCCGTGTGAACGCGCCAATAGTCTTTTACATCTGCCCGTGTGAACGCATCTTCTACATCTGCCCGTGTGAACGCGCCAATAGTCTTTTACATCTGCCCGTGTGAACGCGCCAATAGTCTTTTACATCTGCCCGTGTGAACGCGCCAATAGTCTTTACATCTGCCCGTGTGAACGCGCCAATAGTCTTTTACATCTGCCCGTGTGAACGCGCCAATAGTCTTTTACATCTGCCCGTGTGAACGCGCCAATAGTCTTTACATCTGCCCGTGTGAACGCGCCAATAGTCTTTTACATCTGCCCGTGTGAACGCGCCAATAGTCTTTACATCTGCCCGTGTGAACGCGCCAATAGTCTTTACATCTGCCCGTGTGAACGCGCCAATAGTCTTTTACATCTGCCCGTGTGAACGCGCCAATAGTCTTTTACATCTGCCCGTGTGAACGCGCCAATAGTCTTTTGAATACAATTTAATTTAGTCATATTTTAGTCATGTGAAATGTTTTAGTTTGAGTCTAGATTTTGTCGACTAAATATCACGACTGTTTTGACGACAAAAACATATTTTGAGGTCATCGCCTATAGCACCCTCTACAGACCACCCACCTCTAATAATGACAACAAACTGAGATTATCACCTACTACAGTATAGAACCTCACAGACCATCCACCTCTAATGACAACAGGAGGCAATGCCCTGAAATAAGTAAGACATTGAAGAAAGTACTATAGCCAGATACAATATTATGCAGGATAGAGGAGATTGAGGAGAGACTCTACAATGATTTCCAAAGTTTGACCCTGGCATGCATCACCGCGCACGGTAGGAACCTTTGACCCTGGCATGCATCACTGCTCTGCGCACGGTAGGAACCTTTGACCCTGGCATGCCTCACTGTGCACGGTAGGAACCTTTGACCCTGGCATGCCTCACTGTGCACGGTAGGAACCTTTGACCCTGGCATGCCTCACTGTGCACGGTAGGAACCTTTGACCCTGGCATGCCTCACTGTGCACGGTAGGAACCTTTGACCCTGGCATGCCTCACTGTGCACGGTAGGAACCTTTGACCCTGGCATGCATCACTGTGCACGGTAGGAACCTTTGACCCTGGCATGCATCACTGTGCACGGTAGGAACCTTTGACCCTGGCATGCCTCACTGTGCACGGTAGGAACCTTTGACCCTGGCATGCCTCACTGTGCACGGTAGGAACCTTTGACCCTGGCATGCCTCACTGTGCACGGTAGGAACCTTTGACCCTGGCATGCCTCACTGTGCACGGTAGGAACCTTTGACCCTGGCATGCATCACTGCGCACGGTAGGAACCTTTGACCCTGGCATGCCTCACTGTGCATGGTAGGAACCTTTGACCCTGGCATGCCTCACTGTGCACGGTAGGAACCTTTGACCCTGGCATGCATCACTGCGCACGGTAGGAACCTTTGACCCTGGCATGCATCACTGTGCACGGTAGGAACCTTTGACCCTGGCATGCATCACTGTGCACGGTAGGAACCTTTGACCCTGGCATGCATCACTGTGCACGGTAGGAACCTTTGACCCTGGCATGCCTCACTGTGCACGGTAGGAACCTTTGACCCTGGCATGCATCACTGTGCACGGTAGGAACCTTTGACCCTGGCATGCATCACTGTGCACGGTAGGAACCTTTGACCCTGGCATGCATCACTGTGCACGGTAGGAACCTTTGACCCTGGCATGCATCACCGCGCACGGTAGGAACCTTTGACCCTGGCATGCATCACTGAATACGGTAGGAACCTTTGACCCTGGCATGCATCACTGTGCACGGTAGGAACCTTTGACCCTGGCATGCATCACTGAATACGGTAGGAACCTTTGACCCTGGCATGCATCACTGTGCACGGTAGGAACCTTTGACCCTGGCATGCCTCACTGTGCACGGTAGGAACCTTTGACCCTGGCATGCATCACTGTGCACGGTAGGAACCTTTGACCCTGGCATGCATCACTGTGCACGGTAGGAACCTTTGACCCTGGCATGCATCACTGTGCACGGTAGGAACCTTTGACCCTGGCATGCATCACCGCGCACGGTAGGAACCTTTGACCCTGGCATGCATCACTGCCCTGCGCACGGTAGGAACCTTTGACCCTGGCATGCATCACTGCCCTGCGCACGGTAGGAACCTTTGACCCTGGCATGCATCACTGTGCACGGTAGGAACCTTTGACCCTGGCATGCATCACCGCGCACGGTAGGAACCTTTGACCCTGGCATGCATCACTGCCCTGCGCACGGTAGGAACCTTTGACCCTGGCATGCATCACTGCGCACGGTAGGAACCTTTAGGTAGGAACCTTTCATCACTGCACACGGTAGGAACCTTTAGGTAGGAACCTTTCATCACTGCGCACGGTAGGAACCTTTAGGTAGGAACCTTTCATCACTGCGCACGGTAGGAACCTTTTCTCTCCTGTCATCCTGGCATGCATCACTGTGCACGGTAGGAACCTTTTCATGCATCACTGCGCACGGTAGGAACCTTTGACCCTGGCATGCATCACTGCGCACGGTAGGAACCTTTGACCCTGGCATGCATCACTGCGCACGGTAGGAACCTTTTCTCTCCTGTTTGACCCTGGCATGCATCACTGCTACGGTAGGAACCTTTAGGTAGGAACCTTTCATCACTGCGCACGGTAGGAACCTTTAGGTAGGAACCTTTCATCACTGCGCACGGTAGGAACCTTTTCTCTCCTGTCATCCTGGCATGCATCACTGTGCACGGTAGGAACCTTTTCATGCATCACTGCGCACGGTAGGAACCTTTGACCCTGGCATGCATCACTGCGCACGGTAGGAACCTTTGACCCTGGCATGCATCACTGCGCACGGTAGGAACCTTTGACCCTGGCATGCATCACTGCTACGGTAGGAACCTTTTCTCTCCTGTTTGACCCTGGCATGCATCACTGCGCACGGTAGGAACCTTTTCTCTCCTGTTTGACCCTGGCATGCATCACTGCGCATGGTAGGAACCTTTTCTCTCCTGTTTGACCCTGGCATGCATCACTGTGCACGGTAGGAACCTTTTCTCTGGCATGCATCACTGCTACGGTAGGAACCTTTTCTCTGGCATGCATCACTGCGCATGGTAGGAACCTTTGACCCTGGCATGCATCACTGCTACGGTAGGAACCTTTGACCCTGGCATGCATCACTGCTACGGTAGGAACCTTTGACCCTGGCATGCATCACTGCTACGGTAGGAACCTTTGACCCTGGCATGCATCACTGCTACGGTAGGAACCTTTGACCCTGGCATGCATCACTGCTACGGTAGGAACCTTTTCTCTGGCATGCATCACTGCTACGGTAGGAACCTTTTCTCTGGCATGCATCACTGCGCACGGTAGGAACCTTTGACCCTGGCATGCATCACTGCGCACGGTAGGAACCTTTGACCCTGGCATGCATCACTGCTACGGTAGGAACCTTTGACCCTGGCATGCATCACTGCTACGGTAGGAACCTTTTCTCTGGCATGCATCACTGCGCACGGTAGGAACCTTTGACCCTGGCATGCATCACTGCGCACGGTAGGAACCTTTTCTCTCCTGGCATGCATCACTGTGCACGGTAGGAACCTTTTCTCTGGCATGCATCACTGCTACGGTAGGAACCTTTTCTCTGGCATGCATCACTGCTACGGTAGGAACCTTTTCTCTGGCATGCATCACTGCTACGGTAGGAACCTTTGACCCTGGCATGCATCACTGCTACGGTAGGAACCTTTTCTCTGGCATGCATCACTGCTACGGTAGGAACCTTTTCTCTGGCATGCATCACTGCTACGGTAGGAACCTTTGACCCTGGCATGCATCACTGCGCACGGTAGGAACCTTTTCTCTGGCATGCATCACTGCGCACGGTAGGAACCTTTGACCCTGGCATGCATCACTGCGCACGGTAGGAACCTTTTCTCTGGCATGCATCACTGCTACGGTAGGAACCTTTTCTCTGGCATGCATCACTGCTACGGTAGGAACCTTTTCTCTGGCATGCATCACTGCTACGGTAGGAACCTTTGACCCTGGCATGCATCACTGCTACGGTAGGAACCTTTGACCCTGGCATGCATCACTGCTACGGTAGGAACCTTTGACCCTGGCATGCATCACTGCTACGGTAGGAACCTTTGACCCTGGCATGCATCACTGCTACGGTAGGAACCTTTGACCCTGGCATGCATCACTGCTACGGTAGGAACCTTTGACCCTGGCATGCATCACTGCTACGGTAGGAACCTTTGACCCTGGTATGCATCACTGCTACGGTAGGAACCTTTGACCCTGGCATGCATCACTGCTACGGTAGGAACCTTTGACCCTGGCATGCATCACTGCTACGGTAGGAACCTTTGACCCTGGCATGCATCACTGTGCACGGTAGGAACCTTTGACCCTGGCATGCATCACTGCTACGGTAGGAACCTTTGACCCTGGCATGCATCACTGCACATGGTAGGAACCTTTGACCCTGGCATGCATCACTGCTACGGTAGGAACCTTTGACCCTGGCATGCATCACTGCTACGGTAGGAACCTTTGACCCTGGCATGCATCACTGCACATGGTAGGAACCTTTGACCCTGGCATGCATCACTGCTACGGTAGGAACCTTTGACCCTGGCATGCATCACTGTGCACGGTAGGAACCTTTGACCCTGGCATGCCTCACTGTGCACGGTAGGAACCTTTGACCCTGGCATGCCTCACTGTGCACGGTAGGAACCTTTGACCCTGGCATGCCTCACTGTGCACGGTAGGAACCTTTGACCCTGGCATGCATCACTGCGCACGGTAGGAACCTTTGACCCTGGCATGCCTCACTGTGCATGGTAGGAACCTTTGACCCTGGCATGCCTCACTGTGCACGGTAGGAACCTTTGACCCTGGCATGCATCACTGCGCACGGTAGGAACCTTTGACCCTGGCATGCATCACTGTGCACGGTAGGAACCTTTGACCCTGGCATGCATCACTGTGCACGGTAGGAACCTTTGACCCTGGCATGCATCACTGTGCACGGTAGGAACCTTTGACCCTGGCATGCATCACTGTGCACGGTAGGAACCTTTGACCCTGGCATGCATCACTGAATACGGTAGGAACCTTTGACCCTGGCATGCCTCACTGTGCACGGTAGGAACCTTTGACCCTGGCATGCCTCACTGTGCACGGTAGGAACCTTTGACCCTGGTATGCATCACTGCTACGGTAGGAACCTTTGACCCTGGCATGCATCACTGCTACGGTAGGAACCTTTGACCCTGGCATGCATCACTGCTACGGTAGGAACCTTTGACCCTGGCATGCATCACTGTGCACGGTAGGAACCTTTGACCCTGGTATGCATCACTGCTACGGTAGGAACCTTTGACCCTGGTATGCATCACTGCTACGGTAGGAACCTTTGACCCTGGTATGCATCACTGCTACGGTAGGAACCTTTGACCCTGGTATGCATCACTGCTACGGTAGGAACCTTTGACCCTGGCATGCATCACTGCTACGGTAGGAACCTTTGACCCTGGCATGCATCACTGCTACGGTAGGAACCTTTGACCCTGGCATGCATCACTGCTACGGTAGGAACCTTTGACCCTGGCATGCATCACTGCTACGGTAGGAACCTTTGACCCTGGCATGCATCACTGCTACGGTAGGAACCTTTGACCCTGGCATGCATCACTGCGCACGGTAGGAACCTTTGACCCTGGCATGCATCACTGCACATGGTAGGAACCTTTGACCCTGGCATGCATCACTGCTACGGTAGGAACCTTTGACCCTGGCATGCCTCACTGCGCACGGTAGGAACCTTTGACCCTGGCATGCATCACTGTGCACGGTAGGAACCTTTGACCCTGGCATGCATCACTGCACATGGTAGGAACCTTTGACCCTGGCATGCATCACTGCTACGGTAGGAACCTTTGACCCTGGCATGCCTCACTGCGCACGGTAGGAACCTTTGACCCTGGCATGCATCACTGCGCACGGTAGGAACCTTTGACCCTGGCATGCATCACTGTGCACGGTAGGAACCTTTTCTCTCACGGTAGGAACCTTTTCTCTCCTGTCAGTTTGACCCTGGCATGCATCACTGCGCACGGTAGGAACCTTTTCTCTCACGGTAGGAACCTTTTCTCTCCTGTCAGTTTGACCCTGGCATGCATCACTGCACACGGTAGGAACCTTTGACCCTGGCATGCATCACTGTGCACGGTAGGAACCTTTTCTCTCACGGTAGGAACCTTTTCTCTCCTGTCAGTTTGACCCTGGCATGCATCACTGCGCACGGTAGGAACCTTTTCTCTCACGGTAGGAACCTTTTCTCTCCTGTCAGTTTGACCCTGGCATGCATCACTGCGCACGGTAGGAACCTTTTCTCTCACGGTAGGAACCTTTTCTCTCCTGTCAGTTTGACCCTGGCATGCATCACTGCGCACGGTAGGAACCTTTTCTCTCACGGTAGGAACCTTTTCTCTCCTGGCATGCATCACTGCGCACGGTAGGAACCTTTTCTCTCACGGTAGGAACCTTTTCTCTCCTGGCATGCATCACTGCGCACGGTAGGAACCTTTTCTCTCCTGTCTCTCATGTCTTTGCTGCTGCTGCTGCTGCTTATGTTGTACTGTATATGCTGTGAGTATACTGTACACTATGTGACACAAGCTGTCATGTTGGAACCCAATGACTGGGAGACAATAAAACATGTTCAGTGACTGTTTGTGGCTCTGTAACTGTTTGTGGTTCTGTAACTCGATGCTGATGTGAATCTACAGGGTGTATGTTGTGTTGTCCCTGCTGCTGCTGGTGAGTTGTGACAGGCAGTGGTGGAAAGAGTACTCAAATGTTTTACTTACTTAAGTAAAAGTATCAATAGTGCAATGTGGAACTACTCCAGTGAAAGTCCGGAATTAAAATTGTGCTTGAGTGAAAGTATTGGCATAGAAAGTACTCACTATGCAGATTGTCCCAAGTTTTCAAATGTATACAAATATTTTGCGAACGGCCGATCGACAGTTTGACCCTGGCATGCATCACTGCGCACGGTAGGAACCTTTTCTCTCACGGTAGGAACCTTTTCTCTCCTGTCAGTTTGACCCTGGCATGCATCACTGCGCACGGTAGGAACCTTTTCTCTCACGGTAGGAACCTTTTCTCTCCTGGCATGCATCACTGCGCACGGTAGGAACCTTTTCTCTCACGGTAGGAAAGGTTCACAATGCGTCACGATGCTCACAATGAGAGCTTGTAGATCGGCTATTTTCAAATGGCCGAAATGTATATAGGGCTGAAGTGGTTAACCCTGTAACACCCAGCGTTGCAATAATAGAACATATTTTAATAAAAAAATATGTTCTTTTTTCACCTAAACATCATCATTGATGTTCATTGCAATGCCATCGCAATGCCATTGGTCATGATATATCATATTTGCATATAAATACCCCCCACATAAATTAAAAATCTCTGGATTTTTAACCTATGACCTTTGACCTTTAACCCTGATAAAAGTAAGTAAAATAACTGTAATATATGTTTTTTTGTGGTCATTAGAATGTCTAGAACATGTTTAAGTTTAGTAAGGTTGAAATATCTTTTTTTGCAAGTAGAAATGAATCCGGGTGTTACAGGGTTAATGTATGTTTTGTAACGTTTTCATATAAATGTAGTGGAATAAAAGTATATATTTTGTAAGTATTGGAAATTGGAAATACTCAAGTAAAGAACAAATACATCAACTTAAGCACAATGTACTTAGTACTTAGTGTAGTTACTTTACACCACTGCTGACACGGTACAGTATTCTGTGGCTCTTCTTGGTCACTTCTTCAATTATCTTATGTGCAAATTATGTTTGCTATTCCTCTATAGTTCAAGCCACCAATTCCACTTACAGACTGGTGTGGTGGATCTACAGTGTGTGAGTGTTGTATTGTGGCTGTTGAAGGTTTGTGGAGTATTGTGCAGTTGTGACAGGGTGGCTGCACTCTATTGGTTCATGACCACCGAGTGGCGCGCTACAAGCTTATAGGTCTGCTATTTTTGAAAAATCGACTGACATAGAAACATAGCTTTTTCAGAAAACTGTCAGGATGTAGAAGGCATTTTTTAGAATCTGATCTCAGGTCAAAATGGGTTCATGAAACAACGATAACTAGGACTTCTGCGCCGGTTCCAACTTCCCAGTGGTTTCAACTGACTGTTTAGCCATGTTTCAAAATGGCACAGACCACGTCCTGAATTAAACATCATGCCTAATATGTGTATATTAGGAAGAATAATTTGCCCCTGAGATGTAGTGGAGGAGAAGTATAAAGTATCACAACATCGAAATAGGTCTACTCAAGTAAAAGTACCACAGAACTTACTTGAGTAACTGTACTTAAACTTTACTTACTTTCTATATCACGATGCGATGCATATTGTACCGTAAGTTGAAGATCTTCCACCCTAACACCATAACGGAGTAATATGTAAATGAACCAGCTAGTTATAGAGAAGAGACTAGAGGAGACCAATGAAAATGCAAAGGAAGGTATAAGGAATACAACAGAAAAGCTAAAAGGAAAAATATGCAAATGATTTGATAAAAAAAAGACATCACATTGGTTATGAAAAACAATACCGACTGACAATTATTCAGTCACATCGCT
>NW_027637086.1:0-108110 GCF_951216825.1 Electrona antarctica | reverse complement strand
TAACCTGCTACCTATCTGTCCCTCACCCACCTGCAGACGACGTCCTCTGCCTTGAAAGGAGCCATCCAGCTGGGTATCGGCTACACAGTGGGCAACCTGAGCTCCAAGCCTGAGAGAGATGTGTTGATGCAGGACTTCTATGTGGTGGAGAGCATCTTCTTCCCCAGGTACTTACTGCAGAAAGACAAACAAGACCCTGTCCATGCATTTACACTACAGTACCGATATATATAATAAGCTTTTGGAATAGGACTCGGTATTAACACCCCAATCGCCCAGGACGAAGTTCACCGTCCTTTCTATTAGTAACGCCCGACGCCCAAGAAGAAGTTTTATCCAAAGGACGAAGTTTATTGATATGAAAACGGATCGCATCGCTACACAGCCTGGGAGCGCATGTTGCACAATCCTCGATGTTGCGCAACAGTGAGACGTCATCGAAAATGTTCCCCCCCTGTTTAGCCGACGACAACAAAAATCTTAAAACTTTAATAACTCGCAATCTAAATCATCCCGTCTAATTAATTAAATAAAATATCCTGTGTTAGACGGCCCTCCGCTGTCCAGTCGCTAGTCGTGATAGATTTATTCTTACCTTCCGTTCAGAGTAATCTAGTAAGAGAGTAATGACACTCCCGTTGACTCTCATTGTAACAATGGAATGCGGAAGTGCTCATTCTATCTCAATGGAATAGTTCCAGCCATAGGAGCAATGTTTGGAACTATCGCCCATAGGCACCCGCTTTGCGGCGAGATCAAAGCGTGTCACCACTCTCTTACTACATTACTCTGCTCCCGTTGTTGTCGATCGCATGGAGAGTGTTTTGGCTACATCTAGCTACTTCAGCCACATCCAGAACAACATCCGGTCCGTCTGTAAAAGTGATCCGTTGCTATAATTAATGGATTAAATAACCCTGGGCAATTAAAGGACCACTTCACCACCTTTCAACCTATCTTCATATAATAGGTCCTCACTAATAATCATGATAAAATGGCACCATTTCTTTCTACTCGGTCTGTGTCTCATAGAAGGGCTGTGGGCAGTTTAGAAACCGTCCTCCAGTGACATCATCATTAGGCAGATTTTTTTTAAACAAGATTTTCTTACACAAATGTTTAGATTTTCATTATCGTGAGAACGATGGCTTCCATTTTTGCATTGCAACCTTTCAGGACTAGAAAGCCTGCAGTTTCTATTAGCTTGGATTCCCCATTCTTTTACTTGTTTATAAAGCTCTCAATGGTCTCGCACCTTCCTACCTACATGACTGCCTGCCGAAATACGTCCCAAACCGCCCCCCTAAGGTCTTCCACTGCTGGCCTGCTCGCTTTGCCTAAAAAAATGGCAACTAAAAAATACGGGGAAGCAGCTTTTTGCTTCTACGGGCAGACGGCGTGGAACAAACTCCCACTGTACCTTCGACAGGCAGCCTCTATAGACATTTTTAAAGCACAGCTCAAGACCCACTTCTACACCCTTGCTTTTAATTGATTTATTTGTCTTTTTAAAAAAGAAATTGTTATTCATGTCCTCACTGTATTGTTTATGCCCTGCCTTTCTTTTCTTTTTTTGTGTAAAGCACTTTGTGCTGCATTTCATGTCATGAAAGGTGCTATACAAATAAAGTTTTATTATTATTATTTTATTATCGATGATGTCACTGGAGGACGGTTTCTAAACTGCCCACAGCCCTCCTATGAGACACAGACTGAGTAGAAGAAAATTGCGCCATTTTCTTCATGATTTTTAGTGAGGACCTATTATATGAAGATAGGTTGAAAAGTGGTGAAGTGGTAGCCTGGCTAATAAGCCAGACTAATATCACACGTAATCCGCTGGTAGGCAACTTTTTTTTGCCAACGGCTGATTCGGTCTGGTTTATTAACCAGGCTAGTGAAGTGGTCCTTTAAGGTGTTAATGTGTACTTACTTACTTAGGCCCATCGCTCCCAGTGGAGCATACTGTAGGCCGTATTAATGTGTGCATTGTGTGAATATACCGTATATATTCTGTATGTATTTTAGAGATTTGCTCTTCAGCCCTTCCCTACTCACCCGACTTAGTCTGTCTTCTTGCACCCAGTAACAACTTGACATCCAGCAAAACGATTGAAGAGGCCGCCACATCGTTTCAGAGACTGCTTCGCACAGCTGTCTACAAATGGCCAAATGTATACAACCAGTGAAATCATGTCACCAAATACATATATGTCTCTTTCCATGCAGACTGTTATATATCTTTCTTCTTTTTCATAGGTCTTTGTTCTGGATTTTCCCCTCCGTCGGGCTGATTTCGAGAAGGATATCAGCTTGGATTACCAGCAGCATCTAAAAAATGCGTACCACCGAACCTCTGCTCAAATGGGGATTAGATACATGTCTTCAGAAAGGAACTTCCCTCATTCAGAGAGGTACAATATTTTTTCTTTATAAATGTTATCCCAAGATTTGGTAACCCATTGTTTTCACCCAGTGTCAATTATCTAATCTGTAATCCTGGGCTCTACACTCCCTCAGTCGGCTGTGGTGCAGTGACAGGATCCATTTGAGTGACGACCATGGCATGGTTGTCCTGAGTGACCTCATCTGGCAGACATCGTACAAAGTTCTACATGTGAAAGAGCCAGTGGCCCCGTATCGAGCAGTGCGCAGTGTACCAGTTCGTCGCCATCGTAATCGAGGTCAACAGACACAACCAGCCCCACCTCCAGCTCCCCCTCAGCACCGCAGGCCCGTGAGGAAACCAGGTTCAACAGGTCATCCCGACAGGCCACGGGAACAGTCAGTAGCTGAACAGAAACTGATGGCCTTTAAGGTACAATATGTTTTTATTTATCATGCAGATTAGCATCTAATTTACATTTGTACATTTGTACATTACATGAATACGGAATTTTACACCTCTCCCGCTTAGCGGAGAGTGGGGTGTGGTAGAGGACATCTCCCTGAACGCATGCGTATGTCACAACAGTTGCCTCGCGGAGCCGTCTTTTGTCCAGTGTCCACTCTGGGTCTGGAAACGGCACTTTTTTTTTACCGTTGACAGCAGTAGAAGGTCTGCTGCTCGGAATTTTACACCTCTCCCACTTAGCGGAGAGTGGGGTGTGGTAGAGGACATCTCCCTGAACGCGTGCGTATGTCACAACAGTTGCCTCGCGGAGCCGTCTTTTGTCCAGTGTCCACTCTGGGTCTGGAAACAGCTCTTTTTTTACATTTGACAGCAGTAGAAGGTCTGCTGCTCGGAATTTTACACCTCTCCCGCTTAGCGGAGAGTGGGGCGTGGTAGAGGACATCTCCCTGAACGCGTGCGTATGTCACAACACTTGCCTCGCGGAGCCGTCTTTTGTCCAGTGTCCACTTTATAAAGTCCATGCACTCCAGTGAATAGCATTTATCCATTTAGATAACTTTTTTACGTTATTTAATTACTTATTTTTACACAGAAACATAATGTGTGTCTTATAGCATCATATAGAATCATTTAAATGCTTCATTTGTAGTTTTAATGTGCAAATTAATATTTTTTCAATACTCTAGAGGGTACTCTTATTTTGAAGAGATCGTCCACCGGAAGTCTTATATTTGCTCCCTTAGATTTGCCAGAAAAACAGTGCCGAAGACATGCAGGAGTAAAGTTATCTTATTGTTAAGTATAAGTTTAAAACGTCTAAAAGTGAAACTTACATTGTTTGACGGACTAATTCCATTACTGTTTGTGTGCGGCTGTCCGTCTGTTGTGGAACACTTGGTTGGACTTTGGATTTGTAGGCAGAACAACGAGGTTTGTTTATTTGAGTTGTGTTTACGTTTAGCCCCATATGTGCCATCTCCCTACGCTCATTCTGTAGCTCCGAGATGCTACAGAATGAGCGTAGGGAGAGGGCACATATGGGGCTAGTTTACGTTATGTTTGTATCATATCATTACACCCCACTGAGCAATAGCCGGCTATTGCGTCTAAAAATGGGAAGAAAGTCTAAAAATAAAGTTTTTTTAGACGTCTATTCTTAGATTAGACGTTGATTAGCGGTTGTTTAAACGTCTATATATAGACGGTCTATATATAGACGTCTAATCAACCGCTAATCTAAGAATAGACGTCTAAAGAACTTTCATTTTTAGACGTTTTTTATCCCATTTGTTGGAATGTATGATCATTAATGGCCTGTATATATATATCTCTATGTATATTTATATCTATACCTTTATCATTAATTGCCTGTATATATATATCACTGTATGTATATTTATATCTATACCTTTAATTGAGAGCACGTGACCTGATCACCTGACCGGTCACGTGATCATGTGATCAGTGTATATAAGGAAGTGAAAATAAACACACTGCTCTCGGCCATGGACTAAAGAGCAAAGGCATATCTGTTCTCTGTGTCAATTTGTTCATCCTCTTTTAGAATGTATTCTGGCTAGCTCAGGACTGCTGTTGATTTGACGCCATATGCGCTAGCTTGATTTAACACCATTTTTAGACGGTCCTTTAGAGGAATATTAGACGTCTATTAGACCAAAAAATGCTCAGGATGCGTGTTGTGAGAGCTTGTTTATAGTCGGACGTTGGATTTAGGCTGATATTAGAATGGTGTACTTCTGCGTGTTGCCAAGTGTTTGCACATGGACTATTGTCTCTGAGGTTGGTGGATTGAAAGGGGGTAGTAGTAGTAGCTTATAGTATACTAAACTATACTTGTGTAAATTAAATGATTGCACACAGACATTAAATGTCATATTCAGTACACTTGGTGGAGTAGATTTGTGTGAAGTGGACCTCTACTAGCCGCAATTTGCAATTCTAGATTTCTTTATAATGCCATTATCCCATTATGGGATGAATCTAGAGTTGCAATAGCCCTGAAACATGACTGTCATGATGCACGAGCGTCATGTGAACCATGGCTAGAGTTGCAAATACCCTCCTCCATTGACTCCCCATTCATCCAATTTGCATTTGAGATCTGCTTGTATTAAACGACGTTAAAGTCACCAACATTGCAGCTGTTTAGTCTATCATCTATCACTGTAATATTAATACTGGTAGCCTACTGTATGTTGGAGTTTTTCACTCCACACACAAGTGTGTGGAGTGGAGTCTGTCGTTCAGAAGCATAAGTAAGGGATAATATCTGGCTAGGTGGTCATTGTCGGGAGATAGTTCACCGACAGGGAGTTTAACCACCGCAAGCCTCATCCTGTTTAATTTCAAGGACCCCCATTTCGACATGCATCCACGTCCACGGACTCCCATTTAATGGCATTTCTATCTTCTATCTCTTTATATTGTAAAATCAAAGTTAATTTAACTCTGAGAGTGTACAATGTTTGGTTCCCAAACTATAATTCAGCTGGGGACCCCCTGGAACTCCCTCAAGGACCACTGCCTTATATCATCATTATGGGAGGGAGAAGAGTCTAGGATGTGTAGCTGACATGATGTTTAATGCCACAATGCATAGGAAACATAATGATGTGATGTATATGTTATGCACCAAGTGACCCAATGTGTCTTTAGGGTTAGGGTTAGGGTTAGCCCTAACCCCTTGTAGCAGCGATGGATCGAGTGGAAGGAAGGCATACATCAGATGCTTACTAGTTGTTCTCACTCTCTGAGAAACATGTACATGTTCATTTGCCAAAGAAGTAACCCAGAGAAAGAATCCTTTGGCCAGTAGTGTTGGGCAGCTTCAACGTTTCCCAGCCGCTCTGGGGGTTGGTGTAAACACATGTAACAGTAGTGTGTTCTCTCTCCACCTCACCTCAGCCATGGATGACGACATTTTCGACGACATCCATGACGACATTTTCCTGGATGCTGTCTGGCAGAGAGAATCACCACAGGCTGCCAAGAGGATGAGACTGGACTCTGACCATGTGAGTCAGGGGCGCCTAACTTTGTTTCCAGGTGGGGAGCACAGATTTGGACTCATATGCGCGCGCAGCGACTCAGCGTTTTTTCGAGGCCGAGTCGGGTGTCTTAGCGCGATTCTAACTCTGTTAAAAGCATGACAGCCACTACTAAGAAGTCACTACTGACCTTGTTTAAAAATACCCGCATGGTTAACTGCAGGGCTAACAAGCATTGGTAGGCTACTGCACATTCATGTCATGAATAATAATTTAAGAAATCATAGCAGATTATATGAGTTAAAAAAAAAAGGATCTCAATTCCACAGCTGTGAAGGGAAAGCTGTAGTACACATGGCCGGCCTGTAGATGGCCACCAAAAAAAAGAAAAAGCTTATTCTGGTATTTCACACAGGTGTTACCAAATAACTAATTATCTTGCCAGTCAGATGCGCATATGACATATCTAGGACATATCAATTTAATCAGCAGAGCAGTGCTGCTTCTCTCTCTGAGTCTGCACACACTGACTGACCAGCTAAAGTTTATGCCTACTTTAAACCATAATATGACAAACCTTGGATTAATTCTTCTGAAAACGAGCAGCAAGCACGAAGTAAGTGATTCACACAGGCGGGCATTATTGGAAATGGATATTTCTGGGGGCGCAGTGCGCCGGTTCATTTTAATCTGCTGGAGCAGCTGCTCCGTTTGCTCAATGGCTCAGGCGCCACTGATGTGAGTGACCACAAGCATCATTACCAGATCAGCAACATGACTCACAGATTAATAATAGTTTATTTGTCTTGGATATTGTTGTCGTTGCACTTCAGGAGGACGACACCAGTGTACCTGTATCCTCCCTGGATGCTAAGGTGTTTGTGAACTACCTCCATCCCAACAAGCTGTTAGAGGGTCTCAACAGGCTGCGTCTCAACAGATTCTTGTGTGATGTGATTCTGTGCTGTGAGGGACAGGAGATCCCCTGCCATCGTCATCTACTGGCCTCCTTCAGCCCTTACTTTGAGGTAAATACACACGTCTATTGCCCTGCTGGTGTTCAGGCAATGACATTTCAAGTCTGCCTTGTCCTTTACATGAATCAATTCATCATTCTACACAAAATTAATTAATCGGTTAACAATGTAAATTATAAATAAACTATGGACACTCCAAGCCAACCATTCTCCTTTCCAATGTGCACAGGCCATGTTTACATCTGGTATGAGGGAGTCCACACAGGACAGAGTGACCATCAGTGGAGTGGAACCTTGCTGGTGAACTACGCCTACACTTCTGAGGTCTCCGTCAGTAATGATAATGTACAGGTAATGTATTTTATTATTATCATAAACATCATTCATTGTCTCCATGTTAGTCCTACATAACATCAGTTCCCCATAAAGCTAATGTGTTCATTTGTTCCAGGCTCTGCTGGCAGCATCAGACCTGCTGGAAGTCACGGCTGTTCGAGAGGCCTGCTGTGACTACATGAAGTGTCGCGTGGACGTAAATAACTGTGTGGAGTTTTACTGCAGTGCCGACGACCACTCCTGTGAAATGTTAAAGAAACACAGCTTGGATCATATTCTGGAATACTTCGGTGTCATCTACCAGAAGGTCAGTGGTTGGGTAGCGTGATATTGGTCCGACCTCCTGTTAGATCGACCATTACTAACCCTATCTCTAACTCTAACCTAAACATAACCGCAAGCACGGGAGCAACGCATCCCTCACCAACCTTAATCCGGTCTTTTTAACGCATCCCTCACCAACCTTAATCCGGTCGAACCAACGGGAGGTCGAACCTTATGGCAGCCCCCCAGTGGTTGAGGGTCATACATTTGGGTTGTTTTATTACCATAACTAAACTTCCCACCATCACAACTGACCTGGGTAGAAACATTCAATCAGTCACAGTGATTAGATATACGTATATTACCATACGATACAGTCATATGTCCATTTCACTAATCTATCACCAGTGAACATTTCAGACGAGAAAATGTGACTTCAGTGTGAAGTATGGAAACAGTGTCTTCATCTATCAGCTAATTGTGTTTATTTTTCTACCAATAGGAGGAGTTTCTCTCTCTCTCCATGGAAAGGCTGACAGAGGTTCTCTCCAGTGACCATCTGAATGTTCCTGAGGAGGACATGGTGTTTGAGGCTGCCATGCTGTGGTTAGACAAGAGTCCTACCCGTAAGCAGAGCTTTGGACAGGTCAGTCATTTCTTAGGCCCAGGCTACACGTATATGGATCTTTTGCTAAACACACATTTGTTTGTGCGTTTGGGCCTTTCAGCCACACGCAAACTGCGTTTTCGGCCACTCAAACAGAGGTTTTTGGAAACGGATAAATAAGTGAAGATTTTCTAAATATCCGGATCAGTGGATCTGTGTAGTAATGCGAAACTGAGCTTTTGAGAAACGATGATGTCACCGCTTATTAGCGCATATCATTTTTACTATAGGTGAGAAATGCATCTTGTGCCTGCATGGAAACTACATGGATATCTATCCTATAAGTTAACAACTTTAAAACGTATCATATGTTGCATCAACTGCAGCGAGCAAAGGCTCTGCTCTGCTGCATCCAATAATAAATATATCAGCCTACTAGTCCAGTGCGGACTGGTGATTTCATTTGTATTGGTGCCGAGTGCGAAGCTTGAGGTTAATTGCGGACCGCTACAGATAAACTGTGGATATTAACCTACCAGTAGGCTACACCTGCAACAACACGTCTATGTGTGGTGTGTGCATAGCCGCATGTGAAACTATATTCTCCTGCTGTATTTTGCTCTCCATTTCATGGTCATGGAGGGGAGAGAGAGGGGGTTCATGTTCCACTTCCACTCACAATTTAGGTGGTGGCTTTTAAAATGCGGTTATTCCTTCATTAAAAAATATGATTACTCATAAGTGTAAATATAAAATCAAATATAATATAGCCTACAATTGAAACCTGCTACTGCAGTGATTTTATCCTGTGTTCAATGCGTTTCTGCGTTTGTGTGTGGACTCAGATATCTCTGTCGTATGGGCAGGGATTACTAAGACGGAGGATGAATATATCCGTTTTGCAAAAGATCCATATACGTGTAGCCTGGGCCTTAGTCTCTCACCTTGTAAGACAATCGGAGGTCTCTATCAATGTCATGTTGATCACCCAATATCCAGTTGGACTAGTACTAGCCTGGAACTCACCTATGCTTTTTATGGCATAGGCAGCTCCCGGCAGGATCCGCCGGGAGAAACTATGCGCAGCTGCGCGACATGAGACTAATTACTTAGAGCGACAGAGAGAGAGAGAGGAGTGTGTGTGTGTACGTGTGTGTCAATTTAACAAAGGTGCAGAGGATCAGAAATCAGCAGAGAGTGAGAGATGTTTGCACTACTCTATGCCGAATTTAAGTGGACTCGGACCCAGACTTTATTTTTCTCCCTGGAAATAAAAACGTCTGGGTTTCCGAGGCTAGACTAGTACTAATACTTGGTGTTCTGTGTGTTCTTCAAGGTGTTGGAGCACATCCGTCTGCCTCTCATCAGTCCCTCCTACCTCCACACTGTGGTTGAGAGTCTGGATGTGGTGAAAGAACAGCAGGGCTGTTCATCTTTGAAGCCAAGGGGGAGCAGCCACACTCTACCAGAGCACACCCACGCAGGATCACAGGTATCCTGCTGAACACATGCATGCATGTTGGACCTGATGATGCTGGAAAAAGCGTATCTGCCAATAAAGAATAAGCCTTCTATTCAGGCTTCATAGTGGTTATTACATCATGATTCCATTATTTTTTCCTCATTTCGTTTTTTTGTGATTTTATATATGTCAAAATGCACACCAATTGTCTCCTGGATTCATTCAGTGACTGCTAATGTAGTGCTGCCTCTCTGGAGAGAGAGTTCCAGAGGGCTGCCACACTGCAGCCTCTATCCCAGAAGGTTGTACTCTCCATGGGGAGAGAGTTCCAGAGGGTTGGGGCTGCCACACTGCAGCCTCTATCCCAGAAGGTTCTACTCTCCATGGGGAGAGAGTTCCAGAGGGTTGGGGCTGCCACACTGCAGCCTCTATCCCAGAAGGTTCTACTCTCCATGGGGAGAGAGTTCCAGAGGGTTGGGGCTGCCACACTGCAGCCTCTATCCCAGAAGGTTGTACTCTCCATGGGGAGAGAGTTCCAGAGGGTTGGGGCTGCCACACTGCAGCCTCTATCCCAGAAGGTTCTACTCTCCATGGGGAGAGAGTTCCAGAGGGTTGGGGCTGCCACACTGCAGCCTCTATCCCAGAAGGTTCTACTCTCCATGGGGAGAGCGTTCCAGAGGGTTGTGGCTGCCACACTGCAGTCTCTATCCCAGAAGGTTCTACTCTCCATGGGGAGAGAGTTCCAGAGGATTGGGGCTGCCACACTGCAGTCTCTATCCCAGAAGGTTCTACTCTCCATGGGGAGAGAGTTCCAGAGGATTGGGGCTGCCACACTGCAGTCTCTATCCCAGAAGGTTCTACTCTCCATGGGGAGAGAGTTCCAGAGGGTTGGGGCTGCCACACTGCAGCCTCTATCCCAGAAGGTTCTACTCTCCATGGGGAGAGAGTTCCAGAGGATTGGGGCTGCCACACTGCAGTCTCTATCCCAGAAGGTTCTACTCTCCATGGGGAGAGAGTTCCAGAGGATTGGGGCTGCCACACTGAAAGCTCGAATACATTTTGGTTTCTCCTTCAACTCTTAAATCTACTCTGTCTCCCCTGCTCCTTCTCCTCTGCTTGTTGAAGTGGTTGTGATGCTGGGAGGGTCCAAAGTTGAGAGCTTCGATCCACTGACCAATCAGCAGAAGACTTTTGAAATCCTGCCCATGGCGTGCATAAAGGAGTATTCTGTGTGTTCATCAGGTGAGGATTACCATCTAGTAGGGGGTATTATCGTCATGAAATAGCTAAAATCGTTACGCGGTGGAAACAAGCACCAAATTTCAGACACATTAAAGGCTTTTTATAGGGAAAAATCCAAAATGGCCGCCAGAAATGACCTATTATTCCTAAAGGTGATATAATTCTGAAATGTTTTCAATGTCAGTTGTCTTGCCATACAGAACACGGGTGTATATTTCAAGCACTGCAAAACTGATTGATTCCTGCCTAAGCACTTCAAAAGGATTAACCATCAGTTTTATTTTGTATCACCTGCTTAGGTGGTCATTTAAAAAAAAACTCACTTCCTGTTTAAAACATTTTGGGCACGCCTTGTAGGATGCGTTAAGATCACCCAATTGACATTTGTAACACATGTCATGCTTTTATGGGTGTCTTTTGCATCACCTGTCAACTGTAGGTGGCCATTTTCAATTTAGTCAATAACGCACTTCCTGTTTCTGATTATTTTGGGCACCCCTTCTATGATGTCTTAGGATGACCCAAGGGACATGTGTGCAAAAAAGTTGTGCTTTTGAGATTATTTTGGCGTCTTTTGAGTCAATCGACAACACTGTAGGCGGCCATTTTCAATTTTGTCAATAATTCACTTCCTGTTTAAGATTTTTTTGGGCACCCCTTCTGGGATGTCTCAGGATGACCCAAGGGGGACACGTGCCGAATTGTATGCTTCTATGAGATTCTATAGGCGTTTTGAGTCAATCACCAACACTGTGGGCGCCGGCGGCCATTTTCAATTTGGTCAATAATTCACTTCCTGTTTAAGATTATTTTGGGCACCCCTTCTGGGATGTATTAGGATAACCCAAGGGACATATGTGCCAAACTGTATGCTTCTATGAGATTCTATAGGCTTTTCAGTCAATCACCAACACTGTAGGCGGCCATTTTCAATTTTGTCAATAATTCTCTTCCTGTTTAAGATTTTCCTGGGCACCCCTTCTAGGATGTCTTAGGATGACCCAAGGGACGTGTGTACCAAAATGTATGTTTTTTGGAGATTGTTTTGGTGTCTTTTGAGTCAACTGTCAACAGGCTGACAGAGGTTCTCTCCAGTGACCATCTGAATGTTCCAGAGGAGGACATGGTGTTTGAGGCTGCCATGCTGTGGTTAGACAAGAGTCCTACCCGTAAGCAGAGCTTTGGACAGGTCAGTCATTTGTTAGGCCCAGGCTACACGTATATGGATCTTTTGCTAAACACACATTTGTTTGTGCGTTTGGGCCTTTCAGCCACACGCAAACTGCGTTTTCGGCCACTCAAACAGAGGTTTTTGGAAACGGATAAATAAGTGAAGATTTTCTAAATATCCGGATCAGTGGATCTGTGTAGTAATGCGAAACTGAGCTTTTGAGAAACGATGATGTCACCGCTTATTAGCGCATATCATTTTTACTATAGGTGAGAAATGCATCTTGTGCCTGCATGGAAACTACATGGATATCTATCCTATAAGTTAACAACTTTAAAACGTATCATATGTTGCATCAACTGCAGCGAGCAAAGGCTCTGCTCTGCTGCATCCAATAATAAATATATCAGCCTACTAGTCCAGTGCGGACTGGTGATTTCATTTGTATTGGTGCCGAGTGCGAAGCTTGAGGTTAATTGCGGACCGCTACAGATAAACTGTGGATATTAACCTACCAGTAGGCTACACCTGCAACAACACGTCTATGTGTGGTGTGTGCATAGCCGCATGTGAAACTATATTCTCCTGCTGTATTTTGCTCTCCATTTCATGGTCATGGAGGGGAGAGAGAGGGGGTTCATGTTCCACTTCCACTCACAATTTAGGTGGTGGCTTTTAAAATGCGGTTATTCCTTCATTAAAAAATATGATTACTCATAAGTGTAAATATAAAATCAAATATAATATAGCCTACAATTGAAACCTGCTACTGCAGTGATTTTATCCTGTGTTCAATGCGTTTCTGCGTTTGTGTGTGGACTCAGATATCTCTGTCGTATGGGCAGGGATTACTAAGACGGAGGATGAATATATCCGTTTTGCAAAAGATCCATATACGTGTAGCCTGGGCCTTAGTCTCTCACCTTGTAAGACAATCGGAGGTCTCTATCAATGTCATGTTGATCACCCAATATCCAGTTGGACTAGTACTAGCCTGGAACTCACCTATGCTTTTTATGGCATAGGCAGCTCCCGGCAGGATCCGCCGGGAGAAACTATGCGCAGCTGCGCGACATGAGACTAATTACTTAGAGCGACAGAGAGAGAGAGAGGAGTGTGTGTGTGTACGTGTGTGTCAATTTAACAAAGGTGCAGAGGATCAGAAATCAGCAGAGAGTGAGAGATGTTTGCACTACTCTATGCCGAATTTAAGTGGACTCGGACCCAGACTTTATTTTTCTCCCTGGAAATAAAAACGTCTGGGTTTCCGAGGCTAGACTAGTACTAATACTTGGTGTTCTGTGTGTTCTTCAAGGTGTTGGAGCACATCCGTCTGCCTCTCATCAGTCCCTCCTACCTCCACACTGTGGTTGAGAGTCTGGATGTGGTGAAAGAACAGCAGGGCTGTTCATCTTTGAAGCCAAGGGGGAGCAGCCACACTCTACCAGAGCACACCCACGCAGGATCACAGGTATCCTGCTGAACACATGCATGCATGTTGGACCTGATGATGCTGGAAAAAGCGTATCTGCCAATAAAGAATAAGCCTTCTATTCAGGCTTCATAGTGGTTATTACATCATGATTCCATTATTTTTTCCTCATTTCGTTTTTTTGTGATTTTATATATGTCAAAATGCACACCAATTGTCTCCTGGATTCATTCAGTGACTGCTAATGTAGTGCTGCCTCTCTGGAGAGAGAGTTCCAGAGGGCTGCCACACTGCAGCCTCTATCCCAGAAGGTTGTACTCTCCATGGGGAGAGAGTTCCAGAGGGTTGGGGCTGCCACACTGCAGCCTCTATCCCAGAAGGTTCTACTCTCCATGGGGAGAGAGTTCCAGAGGGTTGGGGCTGCCACACTGCAGCCTCTATCCCAGAAGGTTCTACTCTCCATGGGGAGAGAGTTCCAGAGGGTTGGGGCTGCCACACTGCAGCCTCTATCCCAGAAGGTTGTACTCTCCATGGGGAGAGAGTTCCAGAGGGTTGGGGCTGCCACACTGCAGCCTCTATCCCAGAAGGTTCTACTCTCCATGGGGAGAGAGTTCCAGAGGGTTGGGGCTGCCACACTGCAGCCTCTATCCCAGAAGGTTCTACTCTCCATGGGGAGAGCGTTCCAGAGGGTTGTGGCTGCCACACTGCAGTCTCTATCCCAGAAGGTTCTACTCTCCATGGGGAGAGAGTTCCAGAGGATTGGGGCTGCCACACTGCAGTCTCTATCCCAGAAGGTTCTACTCTCCATGGGGAGAGAGTTCCAGAGGATTGGGGCTGCCACACTGCAGTCTCTATCCCAGAAGGTTCTACTCTCCATGGGGAGAGAGTTCCAGAGGGTTGTGGCTGCCACACTGCAGCCTCTATCCCAGAAGGTTCTACTCTCCATGGGGAGAGAGTTCCAGAGGATTGGGGCTGCCACACTGCAGTCTCTATCCCAGAAGGTTCTACTCTCCATGGGGAGAGAGTTCCAGAGGGTTGGGGCTGCCACACTGCAGCCTCTATCCCAGAAGGTTCTACTCTCCATGGGGAGAGAGTTCCAGAGGATTGGGGCTGCCACACTGCAGTCTCTATCCCAGAAGGTTCTACTCTCCATGGGGAGAGAGTTCCAGAGGATTGGGGCTGCCACACTGAAAGCTCGAATACATTTTGGTTTCTCCTTCAACTCTTAAATCTACTCTGTCTCCCCTGCTCCTTCTCCTCTGCTTGTTGAAGTGGTTGTGATGCTGGGAGGGTCCAAAGTTGAGAGCTTCGATCCACTGACCAATCAGCAGAAGACTTTTGAAATCCTGCCCATGGCGTGCATAAAGGAGTATTCTGTGTGTTCATCAGGTGAGGATTACCATCTAGTAGGGGGTATTATCGTCATGAAATAGCTAAAATCGTTACGCGGTGGAAACAAGCACCAAATTTCAGACACATTAAAGGCTTTTTATAGGGAAAAATCCAAAATGGCCGCCAGAAATGACCTATTATTCCTAAAGGTGATATAATTCTGAAATGTTTTCAATGTCAGTTGTCTTGCCATACAGAACACGGGTGTATATTTCAAGCACTGCAAAACTGATTGATTCCTGCCTAAGCACTTCAAAAGGATTAACCATCAGTTTTATTTTGTATCACCTGCTTAGGTGGTCATTTAAAAAAAAACTCACTTCCTGTTTAAAACATTTTGGGCACGCCTTGTAGGATGCGTTAAGATCACCCAATTGACATTTGTAACACATGTCATGCTTTTATGGGTGTCTTTTGCATCACCTGTCAACTGTAGGTGGCCATTTTCAATTTAGTCAATAACGCACTTCCTGTTTCTGATTATTTTGGGCACCCCTTCTATGATGTCTTAGGATGACCCAAGGGACATGTGTGCAAAAAAGTTGTGCTTTTGAGATTATTTTGGCGTCTTTTGAGTCAATCGACAACACTGTAGGCGGCCATTTTCAATTTTGTCAATAATTCACTTCCTGTTTAAGATTTTTTTGGGCACCCCTTCTGGGATGTCTCAGGATGACCCAAGGGGGACACGTGCCGAATTGTATGCTTCTATGAGATTCTATAGGCGTTTTGAGTCAATCACCAACACTGTGGGCGCCGGCGGCCATTTTCAATTTGGTCAATAATTCACTTCCTGTTTAAGATTATTTTGGGCACCCCTTCTGGGATGTATTAGGATAACCCAAGGGACATATGTGCCAAACTGTATGCTTCTATGAGATTCTATAGGCTTTTCAGTCAATCACCAACACTGTAGGCGGCCATTTTCAATTTTGTCAATAATTCTCTTCCTGTTTAAGATTTTCCTGGGCACCCCTTCTAGGATGTCTTAGGATGACCCAAGGGACGTGTGTACCAAAATGTATGTTTTTTGGAGATTGTTTTGGTGTCTTTTGAGTCAACTGTCAACAGGCTGACAGAGGTTCTCTCCAGTGACCATCTGAATGTTCCAGAGGAGGACATGGTGTTTGAGGCTGCCATGCTGTGGTTAGACAAGAGTCCTACCCGTAAGCAGAGCTTTGGACAGGTCAGTCATTTCTTAGGCCCAGGCTACACGTATATGGATCTTTTGCTAAACACACATTTGTTTGTGCGTTTGGGCCTTTCAGCCACACGCAAACTGCGTTTTCGGCCACTCAAACAGAGGTTTTTGGAAACGGATAAATAAGTGAAGATTTTCTAAATATCCGGATCAGTGGATCTGTGTAGTAATGCGAAACTGAGCTTTTGAGAAACGATGATGTCACCGCTTATTAGCGCATATCATTTTTACTATAGGTGAGAAATGCATCTTGTGCCTGCATGGAAACTACATGGATATCTATCCTATAAGTTAACAACTTTAAAACGTATCATATGTTGCATCAACTGCAGCGAGCAAAGGCTCTGCTCTGCTGCATCCAATAATAAATATATCAGCCTACTAGTCCAGTGCGGACTGGTGATTTCATTTGTATTGGTGCCGAGTGCGAAGCTTGAGGTTAATTGCGGACCGCTACAGATAAACTGTGGATATTAACCTACCAGTAGGCTACACCTGCAACAACACGTCTATGTGTGGTGTGTGCATAGCCGCATGTGAAACTATATTCTCCTGCTGTATTTTGCTCTCCATTTCATGGTCATGGAGGGGAGAGAGAGGGGGTTCATGTTCCACTTCCACTCACAATTTAGGTGGTGGCTTTTAAAATGCGGTTATTCCTTCATTAAAAAATATGATTACTCATAAGTGTAAATATAAAATCAAATATAATATAGCCTACAATTGAAACCTGCTACTGCAGTGATTTTATCCTGTGTTCAATGCGTTTCTGCGTTTGTGTGTGGACTCAGATATCTCTGTCGTATGGGCAGGGATTACTAAGACGGAGGATGAATATATCCGTGTTGCAAAAGATCCATATACGTGTAGCCTGGGCCTTAGTCTCTCACCTTGTAAGACAATCGGAGGTCTCTATCAATGTCATGTTGATCACCCAATATCCAGTTGGACTAGTACTAGCCTGGAACTCACCTATGCTTTTTATGGCATAGGCAGCTCCCGGCAGGATCCGCCGGGAGAAACTATGCGCAGCTGCGCGACATGAGACTAATTACTTAGAGCGACAGAGAGAGAGAGAGGAGTGTGTGTGTGTACGTGTGTGTCAATTTAACAAAGGTGCAGAGGATCAGAAATCAGCAGAGAGTGAGAGATGTTTGCACTACTCTATGCCGAATTTAAGTGGACTCAGACCCAGACTTTATTTTTCTCCCTGGAAATAAAAACGTCTGGGTTTCCGAGGCTAGACTAGTACTAATACTTGGTGTTCTGTGTGTTCTTCAAGGTGTTGGAGCACATCCGTCTGCCTCTCATCAGTCCCTCCTACCTCCACACTGTGGTTGAGAGTCTGGATGTGGTGAAAGAACAGCAGGGCTGTTCATCTTTGAAGCCAAGGGGGAGCAGCCACACTCTACCAGAGCACACCCACGCAGGATCACAGGTATCCTGCTGAACACATGCATGCATGTTGCACCTGATGATGCTGGAAAAAGCTTATCTGCCAATAAAGAATGAGCCTTCTATTCAGGCTTCATAGTGGTTATTACATCATGATTCCATTATTTTTTCCTCATTTTGTTTTTTTGTGATTTTATATATGTCAAAATGCACACCAATTGTCTCCTGGATTCATTCAGTGACTGCTAATGTAGTGCTGCCTCTCTGGAGAGAGAGTTCCAGAGGGCTGCCACACTGCAGCCTCTATCCCAGAAGGTTGTACTCTCCATGGGGAGAGAGTTCCAGAGGGTTGGGGCTGCCACACTGCAGCCTCTATCCCAGAAGGTTCTACTCTCCATGGGGAGAGAGTTCCAGAGGGTTGGGGCTGCCACACTGCAGCCTCTATCCCAGAAGGTTCTACTCTCCATGGGGAGAGAGTTCCAGAGGGTTGTGGCTGCCACACTGCAGCCTCTATCCCAGAAGGTTCTACTCTCCATGGGGAGAGAGTTCCAGAGGATTGGGGCTGCCACACTGAAAGCTCGAATACATTTTGGTTTCTCCTTCAACTCTTAAATCTACTCTGTCTCCCCTGCTCCTTCTCCTCTGCTTGTTGAAGTGGTTGTGATGCTGGGAGGGTCCAAAGTTGAGAGCTTCGATCCACTGACCAATCAGCAGAAGACTTTTGAAATCCTGCCCATGGCGTGCATAAAGGAGTATGCTGTGTGTTCATCAGGTGAGGATTACCATCTAGTAGGGGGTATTATCGTCATGAAATAGCTAAAATCGTTACGCGGTGGAAACAAGCACCAAATTTCAGACACATTAAAGGCTTTTTATAGGGAAAAATCCAAAATGGCCGCCAGAAATGACCTATTATTCCTAAAGGTGATATAATTCTGAAATGTTTTCAATGTCAGTTGTCTTGCCATACAGAACACGGGTGTATATTTCAAGCACTGCAAAACTGATTGATTCCTGCCTAAGCACTTCAAAAGGATTGACCATCAGTTTTATTTTGTATCACCTGCTTAGGTGGTCATTTAAAAAAAAACTCACTTCCTGTTTAAAACATTTTGGGCACGCCTTGTAGGATGCGTTAAGATCACCCAATTGACATTTGTAACACATGTCATGCTTTTATGGGTGTCTTTTGCATCACCTGTCAACTGTAGGTGGCCATTTTCAATTTAGTCAATAACGCACTTCCTGTTTCTGATTATTTTGGGCACCCCTTCTATGATGTCTTAGGATGACCCAAGGGACATGTGTGCAAAAAAGTTGTGCTTTTGAGATTATTTTGGCGTCTTTTGAGTCAATCGACAACACTGTAGGCGGCCATTTTCAATTTTGTCAATAATTCACTTCCTGTTTAAGATTTTTTTGGGCACCCCTTCTGGGATGTCTCAGGATGACCCAAGGGGGACACGTGCCGAATTGTATGCTTCTATGAGATTCTATAGGCGTTTTGAGTCAATCACCAACACTGTGGGCGCCGGCGGCCATTTTCAATTTGGTCAATAATTCACTTCCTGTTTAAGATTATTTTGGGCACCCCTTCTGGGATGTATTAGGATAACCCAAGGGACATATGTGCCAAACTGTATGCTTCTATGAGATTCTATAGGCTTTTCAGTCAATCACCAACACTGTAGGCGGCCATTTTCAATTTTGTCAATAATTCTCTTCCTGTTTAAGATTTTCCTGGGCACCCCTTCTAGGATGTCTTAGGATGACCCAAGGGACGTGTGTACCAAAATTTATGTTTTTTGGAGATTGTTTTGGTGTCTTTTGAGTCAACTGTCAACAGTTTAGGTGGCCATTTTGAATTTTGTCAATAACTCACTTCCTGTTTAAGATTTTTTTGGGCACCCCTTCTGGGATGTTTTAGGATGACCCAAGGGACATCTGTACCAAATTTCATGCTTGTTTCCACCGCGTAACGTTCCGGACAATAATACCCCCTACTAATCACAGTCAATCAATTTAAGACCTGTAATGCAGTGGTAATCTACCTTTTCAAGCCCAAGGGCACATTTTATTATACCACTAAAATGTGTTTAAAACAATGTAAAATGACAAAATGAAAAAAACACAATTGCAATTTCAGACAAGCTCAATGCATGATCGCACATTCACACAAAGACTAGTAGTTTAAATAAGAATAAACACTGATATAATAATCTAATAATAACCAATATATAATCAATGGCTAAATAGTAAAGGGATACTTCACCCTTTTTGCAAAAATACATATGTGACGTTTAGAAGATTTAGAACACTTTCCTGGGGTCTTTACGTGTGTAATATGTGGTTTTAGATATTTTAGATTTTAGCAGTGTCCATGATGTAACAAGACACTGGGCTCACTTACTTCCTCGACGACAATTCCCATAATGCTTTGGTGCACTGCTCCTCCTTGTGGATAGGGGGAGGGCTGTCTTACTGAGACAACATGTAGTCCAGGAAGGAAGTGAGACTTTGGGTCAGCCTTGCACGTAGAATCTGAAGGTGCGTTCAAACCTGAAGATATTGGTTATATAGTCGCTTCAATCGTTTCACTTTAATCACGTCAGCATTGATACAAATAGTCCCTTTGCTCGGGTTGCGAGCCGATTGGCTGTAGACACCGTAATTTAACTTTGGTAGTGTAACCAAATGGACCGGCTTGTTCACACAAGACAGCTCGGGTCAATATATTTAACATAATTCCTGCTACTATGTCATGTATGAGCAGCTAAATTAGTTCCCATGTCTTTGCAAAGTTGCTGAGTCCCGGCAGATGAACGTTGCTCCAGTTAGATTTCTCCAGCCAGGATGAAGATACCAGGCAGCCGTTCGCTTAGTTCGCAGTAGCCTTTTGGTCAATCTGGGAACACACTTTACATTCTTGTGAATCTCACAGTGCTACAGGGCCTAGAAGCATTTATTCTAACAATCAAGGTTTTAATTCTGCTCTTTTTCCACCGTAGGTTCCAGTCTGTATTTGGCCGGAGGTTTTTATGATGATGATGTTGATGATTACAATAGCAGAGAGATGTGGCGCTATGATGTTCATAACTCATGGTTGAGGATGGCTCCCATGAATGAGCCACGCTTTTGTTTCAGTAAGATTGACAACATATATTTTATGTAATTTGATAAATAATTCTAGACAATATCAGAATTTGGAAATATGGAAATTCATTAAACTAGCAGAGGCACCTGTACAGGTAGCAACATGTAAGAGTTCCAACTGCAGAATAATGACATCACAAGTGGATCCAGATGATAATTGTACATACTGTACTGACTGTAATATTGACCTACCAGTAAGATGCCCTAAGGGGCGAGAAGCCCTTGGTGACAGCAGACTGCTGGGTGAGCACTGGCGCTTTGGCATGGTGGGGGGGTCAGATCAACATATGGAATGAATTCTGTACTGGCCATATATGGAGCGTGTCTTGAGTGTACAGGGTTTGAGGTCAGATCAACATATGGAATGTCAGAACAGGAAGGACGGGTGGGGGGGATCCTCATATGGCATGTCAGAACAGGTCAGTGTCGTGATCTTCATATATGGAGATGGCCATATATGGTGGCGTGACGTGTCACGAGATGTGATGTTACGAGGTGTGACCATATATGGAGGCGTGATGTCACGAGGTGTGACCATATATGGAGGTGTGATGTTTTCCCTGTTCAACCCCACATGTTCACAGGCCTGGTGATGCTGGATGGATGTGTGTTTGCAGTCGGGGGCCGAGGGAGTGAGAAGAGTGAAGACTCGATGGAAAAATACCACCCGCACACAGACTCCTGGCAGCTCATGGAGTCTGTCGGTGTGGCAGAGCATTACGATGCTGTCTGCTGTAACGTGGTCGCACTGGATGGACATCTCTATTGTTTTGGTATGGAACAGATTTATGGACCTGCAAGTTCAGCCTGTAGGTGTTGTGCAGTTGAGGTGTCATGAGATTGTGTTATTCATGTTCCCAGATTGGTGTATGTCAAGCATAATGGTTCACTGAAAATGTACAAATCCTTTGGTATTATGTATCCATGCTTCTCCTGTTGACAGTGAATAATGTTTTGATGTTTGTGTCCTCCTGGACTCTAGGTGGCGCTCGAGGTGGCGAGACAGGTGACCAAGTGGCCAAGTACAACCCTAAAACGTCTGTGTGGACACAACTCGCTCCTATGCAGATTCCACGACATGATCAAGCAGCTGCTTGTGTTCTGAATGAAAAGATCTACGTTACAGGTATCATACCTCTACTTAAAGGCTCTTAGTCAGTGGTGGAAGAAGGACTCTGTTTTCTTTTTACTTAAGAATAGCGATACCAGAATATTGAAATACTTTTATACCCGAGAGAAAGTACAAACATATAGGCATAAAATTAAAGATGCTTGCAATACCAAAAATAAAAATACTCAATATGCAAAATGGCTCTTTTCACAGTTTTACTATTTAATTGGAATAAGTAACGCATTAATGTATTCATCACTTTAATGTTAGATGAGGTACAGGCAGAGTTTCTGTTTAGCTTAACCTATAATAATAATAATAAACATTTATCAACATGTTTAGTATGAATAATCAACATTTTAAAAGTAAATAATTGTCAAATTGCAAAAAAAAGAAATAGTGTTTGCCTCTTAAAAGACAGGAAAAAGGAAACATTCAAGTAAATTAAAAGTACAGTAAAAATATTCAGTTACATTCCACCACTGATCTTAGTTCCATAATATACTCACTTAAACTTCATTATAGTTTATTATTATTTATATTATTATTATTATAGTTTATTATTATTATAGTTTATTATTATTATAGTTTAAACTTCATTATAGTTTGGGCACATAATAAAACACACTAATCCTGTTAATTCTTCTTTGTCTATAGGTGGTGGGAGTTATAACAATAATAATAATTGGATATTTGAAAATGCGATGGAGTGCTTCAACCCCCAGACCAACCAGTGGACCATGTGTGCCTCCATGCACATGGGACGCTCTTCACCTTGCATGGTTGTGGTGGATGGAAAGATCTACGTTCTAGAAGAGCGAGACTCCGATGATAAGTATGACACTGTTGCTCCTTGAATGTCTGGGGAAATGTGTCTTCTTGTCCACACCAGACATTTCTCTCATGGCTGTTTGTTTGTTTCTCTTTGTGTAGTGTTATCCGCAACATCGAGTGCTACTGTGAAGAGACGGACACGTGGACAACTGTGGGAGAGATTGCTGATGCTCGCTTCACATTCAAATGTGTGTCTCTCAAGCTGAGGAGGGATCACGGTTCTGTATTCTCTGCTGCCCCATCTGGCGGAGTCAGGTTAGGTCAACCCGGCATAGATGAAGAAGATGCTTCTGCTGGTGACTAGGGTTGGGGTCTGGAACCAGAACCAGCATTGAGGAGCTGGAATCTGTTCCATCACACTTGGATCCAGTTTTCCACACTGTCAGAGCTGGTATGTGGACTTCATGTCTGCTAGACAATTACAATAGCAGTGGTTCTCAAACTTGTTCATTTTATTGTATTTTTTTTTTTGAGTTTCCAGTTATTGTCACCTCTTGTTTCTTTGTCATTATGCCAATGCCCTCTCCACACATGTTGCCACTGCTGTTGTACTGTGTGTCCAAGCCGGATGCCCCATGGTGGGTTGGAACCCCCTAGACTTTACCCTGTACTGCCACAACCAGGTGCCACTGAAGTTGGCCTTGTTCTGGTGGTGGGACTCAGTGATGTAACTAACAGATTAGGTTTATAAATAAATATAATTTTCAGTGTTTTTCAGCCATCTAATGTTACAGGCAGAATGGCGACCAGGCATAACTATAATATGCAAATAGCTAATTTAGTAACTATTAAGAACTGACGTTGAATAAACTACCTCAATGTGTTGTTAAATTATTGTAGTTGAGATACTTTGCACCACTGAGAACAATTCAGGAATGTATAAATAGTCCAGATTAGAGCTAATCTTCATCCTCCTTTTGTTGCAGTTCATAGGCCTATATTCATTCAGTGTAGATATCCATACATACAGGATGGAAGTCTATACAAATACTTTGTTAAACATTTGTATTTATACTTGATTTAGTATTTATGTCAGCAACAAAGAAACACTAGGGTGACTACACTACCAATCTGGTGGCAAATGTAAATATATACAGGTACACGGTAAAGAGTGTTAATTTAACCCTGAACCTGTGAGGGGGTTAAAACACTCCAGATTATACAGTGCCTGCTATTGAGATGGGAGGGGAGAGACATGACGTAAACATGAGTGTAGAAAGTATCACATTTATACAATATTATGTGATGGTATTTATTAGACCATCCGTGGTTGGTTCTAATACCATACTTTGTAGGATGATGGGGGTCAGAACCTGTTGTCTCTAGCAGACCTACGCTGCCATCTTGTGGTGGTAAGGACTCATTGCTCACATTCATACAACATCTAAAATAAAGGTTTATATTCTCATCTTGTGTCAACTAATGACCATTTATTTCTACATAATGGGAAAATGCCAACATATGCCGATTCAGCATTCCATGACAAATGCATAGTTTGGTATGAAGGTAAATTATGGACTTTCACTAAAATAATAATTGCAGAGAAACTTTGTTTCTAAAGACTTAAAAGATCATAGGTCAGACATAAAGACGCGTCATAGAAATGGACAAACAGCTTCTCAAGTAGATTAAGATGACACAAATGCTTTAGGATGAATTTATTTTTTACATAAAATGGAATACACATATTTACTTTAGGCTTCATGGCTTGAGGTCCACTCTCAAACCAAACAAGCATAATTTACTTTATAAAATAAGATATAAATACTTAAATGCATAAATAAGAACTCCAGTTGACCTAACCTCGCGTCACAAAATCACCATTTGTACCAAACTAAACATTTTAGTGAAACTGTGTTCTGGCCGCGTGATGACGTCTACCTATTTCCGCCACGACCGGATCAGAAACCCGGAAATTACTTTAGTGTCCGGAACTTTTCTTCTGTATTGTGTTGTCAGACGGACACAGTTAGTGGTAACACACGTCGTCCCTGTGAAGAAGACGGCTCCGTTCCTTTGGCAAATCTAGAACTTCCTGTTTGAGAGCTAGCAAATTTAAGACATCCGGTTGCTTTCAGTATAAAAGCATGGTTAATTAAATAATTATTACATTACATTATTAGTATTGTTATTACATTACAGTTATTGTGAAGACACACATTATGTTTCTGTGTAAAAATAAGTAATTAAATAACGTAAAAAAGTTATCTAAATGGATAAATGCCCAAGTCCATGCACTGGAGTGCCCAAGTCCATTCACTGGAGTGCATGGACTTAATAAAGTGGATGCTGGACAAAATCCCTGCTATGTTTCGACTAGTGTGACATATGCACGCGTCCGGGGAGACCTCCTCTACAACACCACACTGTCCGCTAAGCAGCAGAGGTGTAAAACAAAAATTGGCACCAGGTCAGATGTAAAAAAACTTAAAAAAATGTCCCATTTCCAGACTACAGTGGACTAAAGTGGACGCTGGACAAAAATCCCTGCTATGTTTCGACTAGTGTGACATACGCACGCGTCCGGGGAGACCTCCTCTACAACACCACACTGTCCGCTAAGCAGCAGAGGTGTAAAACAAAAATTGGCACCAGGTCAGATGTAAAAAAACTTTAAAAAACTTCCCATTTCCAGACTACAGTGGACTAAAGTGGACGCTGGACAAAAATCCCTGCTATGTTTCGACTAGTGTGACATACGCACGCGTCCGGGGAGACCTCCTCTACAACACCACACTGTCCGCTAAGCAGCAGAGGTGTAAAACAAAAATTGGCACCAGGTCAGATGTAAAAGAACTTAAAAAAACTTCCCATTTCCAGACTACAGTGGACTAAAGTGGACGCTGGACAAAAATCCCTGCTATGTTTCGACTAGTGTGACATACGCACGCGTCCGGGGAGACCTCCTCTACAACACCACACTGTCCGCTAAGCAGCAGAGGTGTAAAACAAAAATTGGCACCAGGTCAGATGTAAAAAAACTTAAAAAAACTTCCCATTTCCAGACTACAGTGGACTAAAGTGGACGCTGGACAAAAATCCTTGCTATGTTTCGACTAGTGTGACATACGCACGCGTCCGGGGAGACCTCCTCTACAACACCACACTGTCCGCTAAGCAGCAGAGGTGTAAAACAAAAATTGGCACCAGGTCAGATGTAAAAAAAACTTTAAAAAACTTCCCATTTCCAGACTACAGTGGACTAAAGTGGACACTGGACAAAAATCCCTGCTATGTTTCGACACTGGCAACATATATCACACAAAGGACAAATTGAGAGGTAGATACATTAGAAGCACAGAGCGTGCAAACTTGGGTAGATCAATGAAGAACCGATTTGCACATACTGCTTACATTGAGGCATTGAACAATGCAGACCCAAGGTCTTTAATAGCTGGAAATCGTAGCGGAGTTGGCAAAGACACTTCTTTGTACAGGAAGGTCAAACATGAACAGCGGAAACAAGGATGGAAGGATGACAGTGAGATCAAAGCGTTGATGGACCTTAAAAAAGAATGGGAGGATAAAGACACAGACAGTGTTGTTGTAAAAGGATTCATTCAAATTATTAAAGTTAGTCCCCTTAAGGTTATATGTTTTAGTGAAGCAGGAGTGAAACTGTGGCACAATGCGACGGCACAATGTGCCGCATCATGGGATGCCACAGGGGGGATCATTAAGACTAAAATAACTAAAATAACAGAGAAAAGGATTTATACATTTGAGTGATGTGTGCACTTATAGGTATATTGCATGTTGTACCATATTATACATTTGAGTGACGTTTGCATTGAAGTACATTGCATGTTGTACCTATACTTTTGAGTAACGTTTGCACTTGGTACATTGAACGTCTTACCTTTTTATACATTTGAGTAATGTATGCACTTATAGGTACGTTTGCACTTATAGTATCATTTTTAATTTTTGAGTGACGTTTGCACTGATTGACGTTTGTAGCTTTTGCATGTTTTGCATGTGTTTGAATAATGTTTGCTGTATTAACACAGATGCACACACATACAGTAAATTGATCAAAAGTTACTACTAAACTATTAAAGTAGATTCTCAGTCCACCTTAAGACAAATTACGTTTAAAAACAAATATTGTAGGGATTTGGAAACTTTTTTTGCAGAGTGAATCATGTCACACTAGTCGAAACATAGCAGGGATTTTTGTCCAGCGTCCACTTTATAAAGTCCATGCTCTCCAGTGAATAGCATTTATCCATTTAGATAACTTTTTAATTACTTATCTTTACACAGAAACATTACTTATTACTTATTTTTACACAGAAACATAATGTGTGTCCTATAGCATCGTTTAAATGCTTAATTTATAGTTTTAATGTGCAAATTAATATTTTTTTTTCAATACTCTAGAGGGTACTCTTATTTTGAAGAGATCGTCCCCCGGAAGTCTTATATTTGCTAGCTTAGATTTGCCAGAAAAACAGTGCCGAAGAAGACATGCAGGAGTAAAGTTATCTTATTGTTAAAGTTTAAAACGTCTCAAAGTGAAACTTACATTGTTTGACGGACTAATTCCATTCCTGTTTGTGTGCGGATGTCCGTCTGTTGTGGAACACTTGGTTGGACTTTGGATTTGTAGGCAGAACAACGAGGTTTGTTTATTTGAGTTGTGTTTACGTTATGTTTGTATCATATCATTACATGCGTGTTGTCGTGAGAGCTTGTTTATAGTCGGACGTTGGATTTAGGCTGATATTAGCCCTGAAACATGACTGCCATGATAATCATGACAGTCATGTTTCAGGGCTAGGCTGATATTAGAATGGTGTACTTCTGCGTGTTGCCAAGTGTTTGCACATGGACTATTGTCTCTATGAGGTTGGTGGATTGAAAGGTAGTAGTAGCTTATAGTATACCAAACTATACTTGTGTAAATTAAATGACTGCACACAAACATTTAATTTCATATTCAGTACACTTGGTGGAGTGGACTTGTGTGAAGTGGACCTCTACTAGCCGCAATTTGCAACTCTAGATTTCTTTATAATGTGATGAATCTAGAGTTGCAATACCCTCCATTGACTTTTTTTGATTTTTACAACTCTAGCAGTGATTCTCAACCTGTTTAATTTCAAGGACCCCTATTTCGACATGCATCCACGGACTCCCATTTAATGGCATTTCTATCTCTGGGACCCCCAATTTATATTCTCAACTCAACTTTATTTATATAGCACATTTTACATGACCAGGTCAACCAAAGGTCTGTACAGGTGCAAAGAACAGAACAATACAATATAAACAGCCATTTAAAACATGAAAACAAGCATTCAGAAGAAATGAAAGCAAAACTATCCAATATAAGCAGACAATACAAAGGAGCAAACAATGCAGACTATTGTACTAGTGAAGGGAACAGGGCTACCTCAACTGACATTAAAAGCCAGGGAGAATAAGTGGGTCTTAAGCAAAGATTTAAAATCTTTTATCTTTTATATTGTAAAATCAAAGTTAATTTAACTCTTGAGTGTACAATGGGGGTCTGTTTGTTCCAAACTATAATTTAGCTGGGAACCCCCTGGAACTCCCTCAAGGACCCCTGGGGGTCCCCGGTCTCCACTTTGGGAACCACTGCCTTATATCATCATTATGGGAGGGAGAAGAGTCTAGGATGTGTAGCTGACATGATGTTTAATGCCACAATGCATAGGAAACATAATGATGCTTACTAGTTGTTCTCACTCTCTGAGAAACATGTACACGTTCATTTGTCAAAGAAGTAACCCAGAGAAAGAATCCTGATACTCAGACTGCTCTAGTGGCCAGTCGTAGCAGACTGGCTGTACTCAGTTACAAATGCTTGTTTAACTGAACAGAGTGTAGTAGCCAGGACTAGCGATGAAAATGATCAGTTAATTTGTTAATTGATAAGCATATCAATCAATTAACCGGTTAGTCGATAATCTGTGTTTTTTGTTAAACCCCAGCTGCGTGCCCTCTTGCTCGTGCTACATGCGCGAGTAGAACCGCCCGCTTGCAGTCCCAGCTTTGGCCAGTAGGGTTAGGCAGCTTCAACGTTTCCCAGCCGCCCTGGGGGTTGGTGTAAGCACATGTAACAGTAATGTAGTGTGTTCTCTCTCCACCTCACCTCAGCCATGAGTTAAACCACATGTAACAGTAATGTAGTGTGTTCTCTCTCCACCTCACCTCAGCCATGGCTGACAACATCCTGGATGCATCATTACCAGATCAGCAACATGACTCACAGATTGGTAGTAGTTTATTTGTCTGATTATGACTGTCCCTCTGGATGTTGTTGTTGTCGTTGCACTTCAGGAGGACGGTGTACCTCCATCCTCCCTGGATGCTGAGGTGTTTGTGGACCCCCACCATCCCAACAAGCTGTTAGAGGGTCTCAACAGGCTGCGTCTCAACCACTGGGCGAAAAGAGCAAGAATCCCTAAATTCCGGTTTTAGGATTCTTCTAGAATACGGACATTTCTGATGCATATCCTGAGTTTTGTTGATATGCGGCATATTATGTAAAATATGAACTCAATATACACCCTGAAGACAATATATTGTACTAGGATATGAGCGTAATTTTATTTTTGTCATGTATCTGTTCCGAAAATGACCTGTTTGTCATGTATCTGTTCCGAAAATGACCTGAGGGCGAAAATAGCAAGAATCCCTAATTTCCGGTTTTAGGATTCTTCTAGAATACGGACATTTCTTATGCATATCCTGAGTTTGTTGATATGCGGCATATTATGTAAAATATGAACTCAATATACACCCTGAAGACAATATATTGTACTAGGATATGAGCGTAATTTTATTTTTGTCATGTATCTGTTCCGAAAATGACCTGTTTGTCATGTATCTGTTCCGAAAATGACCTGAGGGCGAAAATAGCAAGAATCCCTAATTTCCGGTTTTAGGATTCTTCTAGAATACGGACATTTCTTATGCATATCCTGAGTTTGTTGATATGCGGCATATTATGTAAAATATGAACTCAATATACACCCTGAAGACAATATATTGTACTAGGATATGAGCGTAATTTTATTTTTGTCATGTATCTGTTCCGAAAATGACCTGTTTGTCATGTATCTGTTCCGAAAATGACCTGAGGGCGAAAATAGCAAGAACCCCTAATTTCCGGTTTTAGGATTCTTCTAGAATACAGACATTTCTTATGCATATCCTGAGTTTGTTGATATGCGGCATATTATGTAAAATATGAACTCAATATACACCCTGAAGACAATATATTGTACTAGGATATGAGCGTAATTTTATTTTGGTCATGTATGTGTTCCGAAAATGACCTGAGGGCGAAAATAGCAAGAATCCCTAATTTCCGGTTTTAGGATTCTTCTAGAATACGGACATTTCTTATGCATATCCTGAGTTTGTTGATTTGCGGCATATTATGTAAAATATGAACTCAATATACACCCTGAAGACAATATATTGTACTAGGATATGAGCGTAATTTTATTTTTGTCATGTATCTGTTCCGAAAATGACCTGTTTGTCATGTATCTGTTCCGAAAATGACCTGAGGGCGAAAATAGCAAGAATCCCTAATTTCCGGTTTTAGGATTCTTCTAGAATACGGACATTTCTTATGCATATCCTGAGTTTGTTGATATGCGGCATATTATGTAAAATATGAACTCAATATACACCCTGAAGACAATATATTGTACTAGGATATGAGCGTAATTTTATTTTGGTCATGTATGTGTTCCGAAAATGACCCGAGGGCGAAAATAGCAAGAATCCCTAATTTCCGGTTTTAGGATTCTTCTAGAATACGGACATTTCTTATGCATATCCTGAGTTTGTTGATATGCGGCATATTATGTAAAATATGAACTCAATATACACCCTGAAGACAATATATTGTACTAGGATATGAGCGTAATTTTATTTTTGTCATGTATCTGTTCCGAAAATGACCTGAGGGCGAAAATAGCAAGAATCCCTAATTTCCGGTTTTAGGATTCTTCTAGAATACGGACATTTCTTATGCATATCCTGAGTTTGTTGATATGCGGCATATTATGTAAAATATGAACTCAATATACACCCTGAAGACAATATATTGTACTAGGATATGAGCGTAATTTTATTTTTGTCATGTATGTGTTCCGAAAATGACCTGAGGGCGAAAATAGCAAGAATCCCTAATTTCCGGTTTTAGGATTCTTCTAGAATACGGACATTTCTTATGCATATCCTGAGTTTGTTGATATGCGGCATATTATGTAAAATATGAACTCAATATACACCCTGAAGACAATATATTGTACTAGGATATGAGCGTAATTTTATTTTTGTCATGTATGTGTTCCGAAGATGACCTGAGGGCGAAAATAGCAAGAATCCCTAATTTCCGGTTTTAGGATTCTTCTAGAATACGGACATTTCTTATGCATATCCTGAGTTTGTTGATATGCGGCATATTATGTAAAATATGAACTCAATATACACCCTGAAGACAATATATTGTACTAGGATATGAGCGTAATTTTATTTTGGTCATGTATGTGTTCCGAAAATGACCTGAGGGCGAAAATAGCAAGAATCCCTAATTTCCGGTTTTAGGATTCTTCTAGAATACGGACATTTCTTATGCATATCCTGAGTTTGTTGATATGCGGCATATTATGTAAAATATGAACTCAATATACACCCTGAAGACAATATATTGTACGAGGATATGAGCGTAATTTTATTTTTGTCATGTATCTGTTCCGAAAATGACCTGAGGGCGAAAATAGCAAGAATCCCTAATTTCCGGTTATAGGATTCTTCTAGAATACGGACATTTCTTATGCATATCCTGAGTTTGTTGATATGCGGCATATTATGTAAAATATGAACTCAATATACACCCTGAAGACAATATATTGTACTAGGATATGAGCGTAATTTTATTTTTGTCATGTAGCCTATGTGTTCCGAAAATGACCTGAGGGCGAAAATAGCAAGAATCCCTAATTTCCGGTTTTAGGATTCTTCTAGAATACGGACATTTCTTATGCATATCCTGAGTTTGTTGATATGCGGCATATTATGTAAAATATGAACTCAATATACACCCTGAAGACAATATATTGTACTAGGATATGAGCGTAATTTTATTTTGGTCATGTATGTGTTCCGAAAATGACCTGAGGGCGAAAATAGCAAGAATCCCTAATTTCCGGTTTTATGATTCTTCTAGAATACGGACATTTCTTATGCATATCCTGAGTTTGTTGATATGCGGCATATTATGTAAAATATGAACTCAATATACACCCTGAAGACAATATATTGTACTAGGATATGAGCGTAATTTTATTTTTGTCATGTATGTGTTCCGAAGATGACCTGAGGGCGAAAATAGCAAGAATCCCTAATTTCCGGTTTTAGGATTCTTCTAGAATACGGACATTTCTGATGCATATCCTGAGTTTGTTCTATTATGCACCATATAACCATTGGGCCTGTTTTGAGTGAGATATTTTACTGATATTGGTACTTGGTAGTTCATGAACATTGACATGTTGGATAAGTCACTGGATTTTCTGTAGAATACAGAGCTGATTGACCTGAGTTCTTTGATTTGCCAAATGTTATCATATACAAACCCACTATACATCACAAGGACATACATCTCTGCTGTCAGGAAGAAACCACTGTTATTTCTTTCAGAAAATGAAGAAAACATTTTTTTTTAAACAAAGCAATACTGCCTTAGTTGGAATTTATATATTGCCACTTACTTGCATGAGAGGTGGTAGAGTTAGCTGTTTTAACAGACAGTTTGAGTTTCCAATTGAGTTAAGAGGTTTAGTTCAAAGCACCTTTTACGATTTCATTGTGTGTTAATAGCATTGATTTGAAACCTCCAAAATAGAGTTGGGTGGTACCTCCCGACAGTAACAATACTATAAGGATACCAGCAGCTACATCTTATTTTTGTCATGTGTTCCAAATAACACATTTCCACGATTTTTCAAAAACAAAAGGGGGATGGCACTCTATTGTGTAAAGGTTGTTGGGGGGGCATTCTGCCCAACAATTACATAGGTTAAACCAGGGGTTAAACTATGGTGCGTGCACCCCTTGTGGTTCACAAAGTGGGGTCTGGGGACCCCCAGGGGTCCTTGAGGGAGTTCCGTGGGGTCCCCAGCTAAATGATAGTTTGGAACCAAATGGACCCTTATTGGTCTATAACTCTGAGTGTACAATTGGAACCATGTGTACACTCTCAATTAACATTGATTTTACAATATAAATTGGGGTCCCAGAGATGGAAATGCCATTAAATGGGGGGTCTGTTAGAGCCGTACATATCTTCTCTTATGGGAGTTCCTGACATATCTTTTCAAATTGGAGTCCGCGGGCTAATAAATGTCAATTTGGGGGTCCTTGACATGAAAACATTTGGGAACCACTGCTCTATGGGGTGCGTGACATGAAAAGGGTAATGGTGGATTTATGGTGATATTTAACACAAACAGCCAAATCTGCAACACTGTTGTAAGGAGATGTATAGAGCAGCTGCAGGAGTATACAGCAGATGGCATGTCTTTCAGTGCATTGGGTGCACGGACAGTACAGGGGGGTGCACAGGGGGTGCACGGACAAAAACATTTGTGTACCGTTAAACATATCTTGCTGAAGGTAGTGTTACCTTACCAACACATTAACAGATTCCTGTCTTGCTGTAGAAAATGCTACTTTGAAGTACAGCATGCACACTGGCTACTGTACGTGCCACGTAGGGTAAAACGGACGAAAGGAGTGTTCGTCGGAGAGAGACGAGAGAGAGTGCTAATAATAATTTAATGTAGGCCTAAAGTTTGTAAAATAAACGGTAAAACGCCCAAGGCTCCACGTGCGTCTGTGTTTACTGTTTGCTGTTTGTGTCTGTGTGTGCAGTGCACTTGCATGACGCCGCGCGGCCCCTGGTAAAGTAACGCCCACCGGAAACAGTTGATTTACAAACTCTCAACCTATTTCATTGCGACGCTTTGTGAGCTTGTAGATCGGCAGATTTCCCTGTCCCCCACTCAATAACCATTGACACAGTTGTAGTTATATTTACACTTTTATCTCAAAATTATTTTGCTATTCTACTGTTAGCTTGTATCCTATCCCCCCACCCCCTACCACCCACCCACACACACACACATACATATGCCTACATTCAGTTTTCTTGCATTTTGCTTATCTTAGGAGGTGATAACTTAACTTTGATTCAGACAGACAGACAGACAGACAGACAGACAGACAGACAGACAGACAGACAGACAGACAGACAGACAGACAGACAGACAGACAGACAGACAGACAGACTGTATGTCTGTCTGTCTCGCTGCCACGATATTTTCAAACCCGTCTGGGCAGGTGGGATACTGGCATGTTATATTATGATGGTGCCATTTACCAAAACACAGACAGGCACCATGCACATTTTGTAAGTGCCTGTGAATTATTTTGTAGTCCACTTCCAACTCTGTGTGGTCGATCATACTAACTACAGACAAATGAGCTGCAATGTTTTGGGAAGAATGTCCTGGAAGACAGTTGAAAGATGAATTAATGAAAACATTGACAAAGTGAAGTCATGTGAATCCTCAATGCCATTTGGGTCATGGTGTCATGAGTGACCTCCCGCTTTGCCCTCCACAAACGGCGAGGGAACTGTGCAGTTCACGTCATTTGACCAGTACAGTCCTCCTAATACCCTTTCACTTGCCATTCTTTATTATTTTTAATAGAAACCCTTAAATGCTGCACCAGCTGACCTTTTCTTAAATGTGTCTATATAGCAACTCTAGTCAGCTTTTGGTCATCATTTCTCACCAGCTTTGTTTAAACAGTAATTGACTAGAATGGTTATACATATGGAGATATTATTAACTGAAGTCACACACACACACACACACACACACACACACACACACACACACACACACACACACACACACACACACACACACACACACACACACACACACACACACACATTGTACAGTGCGAATGGGACAACATATAACCTATTTGTTTGATAATTACATTATGTATTGTGCCTGACTTGAATGAGCAATATATAATCGGGGACTCATGGGAGCCCATAATGCTCAGAGGCCTGAGGATTTAAACATCAAGGTTTCCCGAGTCCACCTCAGCCCCCCCATACATGCAGGCTTCTTCACCAACTGTAGAAGCTCTTCAACAGTTTGAAGGGGTTTACGGCACACAGGCATGACTTTAGTGACCTGTCAACCGGCCGGATACAGAATGTGTAGGGGTCTTAGTCATCCATGAGCATGCAGGGGACATATTTTAAAATATCTCCTTCTGACTGACTTCAATGAGCCATCAGGGACTGTGAACCAATAATGCTCTGAGCCCTGCTTGCCTAATCTGTACAGTAGGCTATGCGCATACAATTCGGCTGGCCGAGACGAACGAGAAAACATATAGGTCTCCTCCCAAACGGACACTCCTAAAGGTCAACAGTCACCCAAGACTTTGAAGCGACCTTTGGGCATTATAAATCGTTTAAATATTTTAAAAAAATCCTTTTTTTTCAGGCAGGACACATTTTTCATATTTGAAGGATGCCAAATCCGATGAAATGGGTCTCGTGTCTCTCCGACACTTCTAAGCGTCCACGATCAAGGAATAGACACGACATTCGGACTAAGCCGATTCAACATTTGCGGCCTTCTGTCCTTAAAATAAATAGTAAATTCCCAATAAATCGTAGAGACAAACGGAAAAAAGATCTTCGATCGGCTGGCCGAGACGGACGAGAAAACATAGGTCTCCTCCCAAACGGACACTCCTAAAGGTCAACATTCACCCAAGAGGCTTTGAAGTGACCTTTTTGGCATTATAAATCCTTTAAATATTTAAAAAAAAATCATTTTTTTTCAGGCAGGACACATTTTTCATATTTGAAGGATGCCAAATCCGATGAAATGGGTCTCGTGTCTCTCCGACACTTCTAAGCGTCCACGATCAAGGAATAGACACGACATTCGGACTAAGCCGATTCAACATTTGCGGCCTTCTGTCCTTAAAATCAATAGTAAATTCCCCAAAAATCGTAGAGACAAACGGAAAAAATATCTTCGATCGGCTGGCCGAGACGAACGAGAAGACATAGGACACTCCTAAAGGTCAACATTCACCCAAGAGGCTTTGAAGCGACCTTTTTGGCATTATAAATCCTTTAAATATTTTTAAAAAATCCTTTTTTTTCCAGGCAGGACACATTTTTCATATTTGAAGGATGCCAAGGACCTTTTGTTGATCAGGCAAGTCTGACTGTGTGTGTGTGTGTGTGTGTGTGTGTGTGTGTGTGCGTGTGCGTGTGCGTGTGCGTGTGTGTGTGTGTGTGTGCGACTTCAGTTAATAATATCTCCATATGTATAACCATTCTAGTCAATTACTGTTTAAACAAAGCTGGTGAGAAATGATGACCAAAAGCTGACTAGAGTTGCTATATAGACAAATTTCAGAAAGGTCAGCTGGTGCAGCATTTAAGGGTTTCTATTAAAAAATAATAAAGAATGGCAAGTGAAAGGGTATTAGGAGGACTGTACTGGTCAAATGACGTGAACTGCACAGTTCCCTCGCCGTTTGTGGAGGGCAAAGCGGGAGGTCATGACACCATGACCCAAATGGCATTGAGGATTCACATGACTTCACTTGGCATTAATTCATCTTTCAACTGTGTTCCAGGACATTCTTCCCAAAATATTGCAGCTCATTTGTCTGTAGTTAGATCGACGTATGATCGACCACACAAAGTTGGAAGTGGACTACAAAATAATTCACAGGCACCTACAAAATGTGCATGGTGCCTGTCTGTGTTTTGGTAAATGGCACCATCATAATATAACATGCCAGTCTCCCACCTGCCCAGAGGGGTTTGATCTATCTATCTATCTATCTATCTATCTATCTATCTATCTATCTATCTATCTATCAGCGAGACAGACAGTGAGATAGACAGCGAGACAGAAAGACAGACAGACTGTCTGTCTGTCTGTCTGTCTGTCCTTTTTCAAGGACCCCCAGTTTGACATGCATATGCCACGTCAGACTTTCAGGTCCGTCATTGCCATCCCCAGTTCCTGCATACTGATGTGAGGGTATAAATTCCAGGATGGTATCTTGCAACCTTACGGAGGGGGAAAGACCTTCTTTAATACTTGGTTGTCTATGCTAAATCTTTCCAATGTGTGTAGTAGCGGCACCCACACACATTATCACACATTTGAAAAGATTATGGATTTTACAATCACATACACACACACACACACACACAGACACACGCGCGCACCATGCTTGGCTCCAGGATTAAATGACTGAGGCCGGCAAATAAAAATGTCAATTGTCAAATGTCAATCTAATTTTTAAATTTAAACTATGAGGGTGCAGAATTTGCAACTGAGGGTGCCAGGCACCAGTTATTGGTCTCATAACTTTCATTTTTAATTTTACGTAGATCTATAAGGGTCCATTTGGTTTAACCAACTCTCCATCATTTAGCTGGGGGCCACCTGGAACCCCTATAAGGACCACTGGTGGTCCCCGAACAACTGGAACTCCCCAGAACCACTGCTGAGTGTAACCCACCTGATAATAACCATATAATTTAATATCAAACACAAAAAAACTGCTTGAAATAAGTTTTTTTTTTAAACTGCATCATACAGTCAATACAGACAACATACATTAATTGACAGGTTGTAAGAAAATAATCAGTTTAAGGCCCAAACAATCTGTATTATTATATTATATTGTGAATGAAAGTGAAAGAAATCAGGCATTCATCATTGTAGTTGCTGAAGAAACGTGACATAAGGAGTGTTAATGGAAAGCACTTAAAAGATCAACTACACATCCCACAATGCATTGCAGCTCTTCAGTTCACCCATAGTGCACCGCGTTTTTGAAAAGACGAAATCTGATTGGCTGTGACGTTTAGGCAGTGATGTGGCAGGCAGCCATTGGCTCATGAAAGAGCACACGCTGTCCTTTGAACAGAGAGGAGCCTGCCTGCACTCAGCAGTTGACAGACACACACAGAAGCTGTAGCATGGAATGGATATTACAGGTAATGCTAAGCTTTTATTTATTGGTTTGCAGCTACATTTGCACTTCATACTGTAGTGTTTTCAGCCTTTGTCAATGTTTGCCTTTGTCAATGTTTTCATGTCAAACCAAAAGTAGGCTATTTGGCTGCAGAGCCACGTTTGAAAAGACTTAAAATATGTTGCTTAATTAAAGGTAGTGTAGAGGATTTTCTTTGGTTGAAATAAGTGTCATAGCTCTATATTGTGATAATCATTGGTATAGTCTGTGTTTGTTCAGTAACAGTTTAAGTAGCTCTATATTGTGACAGTAATCATTGCTATAGAGTGTTTGTTCAGCAACAAGAATAAAATTGGTCCAATGGCTGGAGTTTGATATTCTCCCAACATGAAATCTATTACAAGAGTATATTTCAAGAATTCGGAGAGTATCCATATGGAGGATATCACCATATTCGGGCAAAGGATTCTTGGGTTTTTCGCTCAGTGGCTGTTTTCAATATAACTAATGGACTAATTAGCACTGCAGTTGTGCACATGATTATGTAACTGATTTTTGTATGCCAGATAGCACTATGAGAGCATTTCTGGCAATTTCATTGCTTTCAATTAAAAAGAGGAATGTACAGTATTGTTAGTGCAGTGGTTCTCAACCGGTCCGTCTGATTTTTTCGGGGTCCCCAGATGACAGTAATACAGTGACAATTTAAGGAAAGACTACATCAAAAGTAATCAAGAAACCATCATATAAACTGGTCAAACATGGGCCAAATAAAAAATAGCTGATCTACAAGCTCAATGCATGGAATTGTGAGCTTGTAGATCCGATAGTCACTTACTGTCTCCAGCACATTTTGTTTTAGCTTGTCTTTGAGGTACTACTGTATATAGCTGATATGTCCTATAGCCTGGTGCGTGTTAACATGTGCTTAGATAATGTAGAATTTGTTTTCGTGCATGAAATATTTTTGATAAAATTCAGGAATTCAGAGAAAAGCGGTTGGAAGGATCTCTGTGTCACTGCACACTTTGACACTGCACACTTTTGCCATGAGTTCTAAATGTACAGATGAGTTACATACAAGGACAGTACAGTAATTTGGAGTTACTTTAGATGCATACTGATAATGGGTCTAGTGGCGGTTTTGTATAGGGTTCTTTCTTGTGTGCTTCTGGAAGACCATATTGACATTTCAAAACCTATTTACATCACTGATGGTCGATAGGGAAGTGTAAAATAATCAAATTAACCTTTATATAGAGCACAGTTGCACTGGATTTCATAAATTTTACTCACCGCTGAGTATAATGTGAAGTTTAGGTGGAGTACAAAGCAGCAACATTGCCAACGCAGCATGCTGCAACCAAACACTGAATGCTGCCTTCAGTGACTGACACAGTGAGGGGAGTGGCAGTTCAGGAAGTGACATCATATTCTTTATACTGATCTGACTGACTGATCATTGACATGTTTGGTTACCATTTTTAACTGGGTTACCCCTCCGATTGCAAATATTATAGTAGTTAGTTAGTTTCTAATAGTATTTCATATTTTATCACCTTGTTTATTAGTGATTGCTTGAAAGTTTCCAGAGTGTCAACCAGTTGCTGATGATATTGTGACATCAAATGATGCACCATGAAAGCATAGGATTGGCACAAATCTTCCATGAGACCTTTTGTGTTATGGAAGGTATTGGATAGTGTCTTAACAGTTAAGGGGAGATATGGACAAAATCAAAATGGTACCACATTATGATGATTGTGGTGGTCATCTGGCCTAAGGCAACACATGGTGCGAGGGAAGGATAAAGTATAGAAAAGTAGGAAAAACAAGAAGAAAATAACTGAATGGCCTTTGTCAAGGTCAAATCTGTTGTGCAGTCAACTTGTTGGATTGGTGCTTCCAGTGGGAAAAAAATAAGGAGTTTCCAGTTATGGTGTCAAATAGAAATTATATATATAAAAAGTTATGTGAGTCTGTGACTGTTCTTTAGTGGAAAATGCAGTGATGAAAATGTTATAAGATGGTCATATCCCTTCATTCAGGCCAAGAAAAGCTATGGCATCCAATTTGAAAATTAAAAAAAAGTTTTCTCAAAACAAAGTTCTTGCAATGTTGTGGTCAGTTGAATGTGTTGAATTCCCTCTGCTCTTAGTAGCAGGTCATTATTGGCATGATCATCGCTGACAGGCCTGGTTATCCATGTTGTTATTGAAAGTGTGTTTGTGTTATATACTTATGCAGTCTTTGCGCCTGTGTTTTATGTAGCCAAAATACAAAACTGGTGTTGCCGTTAATACAATCTCCGTTGGTAGGTCTGGTTGGTGTCAGTGAATGTTTGAGAGTGTATGTAGGATATGTATCCCAGTAATTGCAGTGATCTGTAGTTGCCAATGAGTTTACAGACATGTATTCATGTTTTTCTTTTTTTTATGCTAAGGTTTTCTCAAAGGGATGTGTGTATGTGTGTGTGCCCATTTTTGCTTTTGAAAACTGGTGTAACTTTTCCTTAATTCCAGAAATGGCAGAAATAAAAGTTGGCTAAGGTCCTGCAGCTCCAATGCCCTGATTGGGTGTAGACCTTCATAGCACCATGGCACAACTTCCCAGAGGAACTGTTGCAGTCTTTGGACACCGGAGAAACATCAAATGGGAATTCAGGAAGATTGTGGTGAAATTATGAATGTGAGTTCCTGCTTAGGAAGAACTAAGCAGACTAAGCAACTAAGCAGAACTAAGCAGGAAGAACACAACTGTATGCAGCTGAACTTGTATTTCCCTCAACCTGAAATACAATACATTTATGTTGATGGTGATGAGCAGTTTTAAAATCTTAATGATGCTTGTTTTATTATTTTGTTAGTTTCTTATTCAGAGAGTCCTGTTTTCTGCAAAACGTCTACCCATCAGCGCTGGCATCAACCCTGGGGTTTCTGGAGAGGTGTGTATTTTTGTGTTTGCTTTAGCCTGCACTAAAAGAAAGTAGCACTGCCTAATCTAAATCTTTTCCATTAGAAGTTGCCTTAAATGAACATCTTCATTTAAAAATATATTTTTCTTTGTTTTATAATAATATATATATAATACTGTTTTTATTCTATTTCCGCAGGTGTCTGTTCTCCATCAACCCAGAGAAGGAGAGCACATCGTATCTATAGTTGTGAATCCTAGGTATACCTTGATTCACTCTCGGACCATGAGTAGTGAGATTGTTGATTATGGTAAGATTCATAGGCCCTCATTTATCAATTGAGTGTAAAATCTGCCCCAAATTCGAGTGTAGGATTCGTAGTACACCCACGTCGGGTCGGCATTTACAAAATGATCGCAGACAGCTGTTTCTTCCTTAATTTCGTTCGGACGTTTATAAATGTGACGGCTGAAATCTATCTGGCACGCCCTATGAAATCAAGCCTCGCCCTCGTTTTTGCGACATGAACAACTGCAGTACGACCTTGGAAACCATAGTTACATGACGAAAAAAGTCAATAAAAAAGTCACCCCCCTCTCATACACACACAGACGCACGCACGCACACGCAACTTGCAAGTCCAACTGGTTTGTTGTAGCCTATCTTAAATAAATTGTGCATGCAACTTTCTGGTTAGTAAACCACAGCATGCAAGCCGCCTTTGTTTTAAAATGGTTCCCCAAACCGTTCACACTTCACACTTCACTATCGGCCGGGGCTACCCCCCCCATGCTAATTTGCCCAGTCAATCATTTGATCCGCGCTACGCGCCTGCCGTGTGTTGTTAGTTGTAGCCTATATTAAATTATTAAAGTATTTATTCATTTAATATAGCCTACAACAATATATTAGTGAACGAAAATCTGAACCTGCATGTGAACAATGAATTAAATAACAAATAGGCGCACACACACGCTGCTGTTTTCCTCCTCTCCTGTCCTGTCTGTCTCTATCACTGTTCATGACACCGCGACCATGCACGTTTATGACAATCTATTTAGATTAGCCTACCTCGCTAGTCGCAGTAGTAGTCGGTGCAGTGGCTGGGCTATCAACTGACAATTATATAAATGTGCAGCCTAAACCAGCCTCATGTGGCACACTGGCACTGGTGGGCTGGCAGCCTGGCTGGGTGGTTTAGCCTATACCTAACTCCGATGCGGTCAGCGGTCCCCAATTTTGCGCTGGCACGCCGGCATGGCACATTTGGCATTCGAGCGACGCGTCGGGTTTATTAAACGAGGAGGAGATTGCACATAGGCTACTGTAACTCCAGAAAGACATCGGCCTGCTGTTGATTAGGCTACAGTAGGCTACCCAAGTTGGGACTCTCCGCAGCTGCAGCGCTGCACTCTCCAACGTCCCGTCATGGAAATATTTCAGCACAGACAGCCCAAATCCTCGCATGTATGCGCTCATCATGCAAAACACTGTTTAAATGGCTTACGCATCTAACTTGCAACATTGTTTTTAAATGCGCGATTTTAATTGCTTGCTTGTAAAGTTGGAAAGCTCCTACTAATTTCATATGACACAAAGACACATCGTTGATGTATTCCTTAACTTTTTTTTACTTTTTTACATTTAGCCCATATACATACCTATACAGTTTTATATAAACATTTTAGGGGTGAATACATATGTTTCGATGCCTGTGACAGCCTCTCAGCTGGTCAAACAATGCTGCTCCGCTGTTCTACGACAGAAAAACAGGTGAGGACAAAGCGTACGACAGCTCCCGACCAGACGTGGTTATTGTCTTGGCTCAAGTTCAAAATCAAACGTTGGCGCAAATGGTAAATGCCGAAAATTGCGGTAATTTCGGCGTACACCCATATTTTGGCGTACCACGGTTGATAAATGAGGGCCATAGTGTCCACGCATGAATCTTACCGTGTCCACGCACGCACGCGGCGAGTGTGCGTGCGTGGACACACACACACAGTACTTAGATATACACACACACACACACACACACAGTACTTAGATATACACACACACACACACACACACACACAGTACTTAGATATACACACATTAATAATTTGAAATTCTATTTTATCAGGTCAACCCAGATGGTGGAGAAGACGACCAAAGACCAGGAACCTTTGAGTAACATGATCTTCGAATATGGGCTTTTAAAACAAGTAAGCTTAAACATTCAGTACGCATTTCATAGACACACATACACCACCCTCCAGTCTTTATTATTTTTTAATTGCTTTATATAATCTACATTAGTTTATTTTCTTTACATGGCTGTATTATAATCTAAAGATTTTCTTCATTGTCCTTGTGTGTCTGCAGATGCATGTTCTTGATCAACCCAGAGAAAGGCACTAAAGTGGAAAGCAAAACAAATCACGACTTGGTGTGAATCCTAGGGTCTACCATGATCCAGTTTCTTTCGGACCATGACTGGGGCGTGATCTTGAATATGGTAAGAATTTTGGCCACGCACGCACGTGTTATTCGGTGCATTATCCTGGTGGCTTTCTTTCACATGTCCTCTCGGTTATGAGGGAACACGCATGCGCTTAAGACACTACACCCCGAAGAGACCCAGCTATGACCTGTGGTCCTGCACTGCTACCTATTGACCAAGGTTATTGTGATTTTGTTGGAAAATGAAACACAGAACATAAACTTGTAATAATAACAGTAATTCAATCCTAACTTATTTATTTTCCCCTCACATTTGTAGAGCGGTAACACAGCTCACCAGAAGGGTGGATGCCGTCAAGGAGTTGTCCAGCACCGTCAAGGAGAGCTTTTCAGGGGTGACAGAGGCTGGACAGGATGGAGGCATCCATCCTGCAAACGCCTCCTCCTGCCAGCCAAAAGATTCCCCAAGAGCTGTCTGTATGTACTTAATCTACCTATTTATCTTCAACAGAGCCCCCCCCCCCAACAGTACAACTCTAGAACCCCTTGTATAAATGTATGGCTGTGACCCTACCCAGTTCACTGTCTCTGCATTCTATGTATGTTTACCTTGCTTACTGTAAATCGCTCTTGATAAAGTGTGCTAAATGCCTAAATTGTAGATTAGTGTTGATTTGATACGGTTAAAAATAACAGATGGCACAATGACCAAATATTGACAAATGTAATATTGGTGTGATTTGTGTTATTTTTTTGTTAAATAGGTTTTCTATTCAAATGGTAATCATGTCTGTAGTGTTTGCTAAATAATAGGGGTCTCCCTGTCTCTATAGCTAGCTCGTCAGAGTACCCCCATTTAGTTTGACAGTTTACATTTTGTCTGCTAATTTCTATCACCATCCTTTTGAGATGCCTTAATATAATACATTTAGAGATCATAATAGTGGTATTTGTGTTGTCATTCACTAGAAGCCTGTAACAGGGCTTTTGAAAGCCTCAAGACAACCACACGAATTGAGCTGGCCGGGACATTGGAGGATGTGAAGAGGAGGAAGGCTCTCACTAGCCGGAGGGATCGGGTGAGCTATTGACCTGCTCTTACTGACATGTGGAATGTCAGAACCTGATGTCTCCCTTTTGACTGATACCTGTCCATTTAAACTCTAGACGGGCCTGCCCCAAAGTTATTAGTGCAGCTGCGCCCGGCAACTAGAGTTCAACAGGCCTGAATTAAGGCCTATCAAACCCTGTACACAAGAGAATGTCCCCGCTACCACCCTTAGATCTCCATATATGGAGCTGACCTGTTCTGACATTCCATATGTTGATCTGACATCATCAAACACTGTACACTCAAGACATGCTCCTTATAGTCCGGCAGCCACGGTTATGGCTATGGGGTGGGAAATTTGGTATACTTTTTTTTTTATTGGCCTAAAATATTGTCTATATACTGCTGACCGGCTGTCACTATTGGGCAATTTTTTTTATAGGGGTTTCTTGTGACCCTACCATTAACATCCTATGGCAGGCAGAAATGTCAAAAATGATCTTTATGCTTTAAGTAGCATGTGACATGTCAAACTATGGGGTTTTCATGATTCTGAATCCATTCCAAGCATTAGTTTGAGGTCAGCACATTTTGGGCACATTTGGGCTAGTGGCTATGGCTGCTTTTAGCCCAAGGAGTGTTTTTTGTGCAAAACTAATGCTTGGAATGGATTCAGAATAATAAACCCCCTAGTTTGACATGTCGCATGCTACTTAAAGCAAAAGGAAAGTTTGACATTTTTTGCATGCCATAGGATGTTAATTTTAAACTAAAGAAGCCTGTCGGCTGCCGGACTATTAGGCTATATGGCCAGTACAGAATTCATTCCTTGTTGATCTGACCCTTCCATGCCAAAGCGCCAGTGCTCACCCAGCAGTCTACCGTCAACAAGTGCACACATCCGCCTCTTAGGTGTCTTACTGGTTTATTTAAGCCAAGGGATATAACAGTGAGGTGGTCATTACAGAGAAATCTGCTGCAGGACATGAAGCAGAGGGGTCATACACAAAGGGGTAGAATGTTTGGAGATGTGTGTAGTTGCCAATGACATAATAGCGTTGTCCCGATTTCTTTCAGACTGAGTAAAAGTACTTAATTGTTAGTACTCGCCAATACCGAGTACCGATACGAGTACTTTTTATTTTCATTGAGTAACCACTTAATTTACCCCCTTTTTCTCCAATTTAATTTCATATGCCTACAACAGTTGGCGGGGTGTGGAGCCCAAGGAGCCCTGCATGAGGGTTCATTCTGGACTCTTTACCCTGAGATCCCCCCCTGCTCCAGAGGGGTGTGGAGCCCAAGGAGACCCGCATGAGGGTTCAGTCTGGACTCTTTACCCTGAGACCCCCCCCCCCCCTGCTCCAGAGGGGTGTGGAGCCCAGGGAGACCCGCATGAGGGTTCATTCTGGACTCTTTACCCTCAAACGTCTGTACATAAAAGAGGCCCTGGAGGGTGAAGCGGAAGGGACTGGAGGAGTGTGAGTGCGTGAGTGTGAGAGGCATGAATTCCGTTTGTGTCCGAGCATAGGCATGGTAACGCCCCGCCTGCCTGTGATTGGCCTACCAACACTGCCTGTCTTGACTGTCCTCCGAGGTGGATATGCTGGATAGTCTGAGGCGAGGTTACTCCGTGGTGGGAAATAATACAAGTAGTATGGTATGACACAAGAGAAAGCTAACTTGTACGTTTTATTTTTGTAGAAAAGGCAAACTAATATTGTTTATGCCGTTTGCTTTGATGGAATAATTGATTGAACATGCACGCCATGATTTGATTTGGGTAGTAGGCTACAACACAGGTGTTATTCAATCAAAGCAAACGGCATAAACAAAATTAGTTTGCCTCTTCTACAAATTTGTAGCCTATTATTTATTTCTCAATCTCACCACGGAGTAATTAACCTCGCGTCTCCGAGGACAGTCAAGACGGGCAGTGTCGGTAGACCAATCACAGGCAGGCGGGGCGTTACCATGCCTCAGCCATGCCTATGCTCTGACACAAACGGAATTCACGCGTGTGAGAGTGGTTTCCCCTCATCTGCTCCTCACCCTGACTCCCGTCGTCTGTGCGCCATCCTGTGTGTTCTTGTTCTTGTCCTGTTCAGACAAACTGTGAGACCATGTCCTGGCTACAATACTTTGTTGTCAAGCTGCCTTTTTTTGTTTTAACATTTATCTAAATGTTTAAACCTTCATTGTATTGTTTCTAGAGTGACTTTTTCAACCTAGGTTCATGTTTTAGGTTATTAGAGAAAGTAAAAGATTAATGTAATTTTTTTTCCATTTGCTGCTCTTTTTCATTTTAGGGATTTTAGCTGACATGGGGCTAAATATGTATTTTTTCACATTTTTATAGCGATTTATTTTTTTATTATTTACTATAGTCTTACTAGACTCCAAGAAATTACATCTGGCCACAAAAGATCACAGGATCTACTGAATGTGTCAAACGTACATGACACACAGTGTGGCTTCCTCCCAGTAGGCTATACCTTCACATTCAGTAGATCCTGTGATCTTTTGTGGCCAGATATAATATCGTGGGGTCTAGTAGGACTATAGTAAATAATAAAAAAATAAATCACTATCAAATTTTGTAAAAAAGTACCCCCATGCTCTAATGATTCAAAATGATTCCAGAATACACGTTGCCTGGTCCCCACTAGCCTTGATTCTGCCGCACCCGAGTACACTTCATTCAACTGTATTCAATGCTTTCACAATGCAGCGATCCGTATCCCAGTACACTTCATTCAACTGTATGCAATGCTTTCACATTGCAGCAATCCGTATCTGAGTACACTTCATTCAACTGTATTCAATGCTTTCACATTGCAGTGATCCGTATCTGAGTACTGTATTCAATGCTTTCACATTGCAGCAATCCGTATCTGAGTACACTTCATTCAACTGTATTCAATGCTTTCACATTGCAGTGATCCGTATCTTTTGGAGGCATGGCCCCTGTTTTGAGGTTGCTAAATAAATGTTTGTTTGCGCTGAAGTGATTTTTGTTTTGTAAATTGTTTTTAGCTTAATGTTTATATTCAAAGTAGGTAGCCTTTTTGGATGAGACATTTGGTGTAGAGGGGAAAAAAGAACTGGGCCTAGTATAAAGTTTTGGGTACACTGATCTGTCCTTGTATAGTGGGTCATCATGATATGGGCCATGAATGGTATACTGAAATATACAGGTCATATTCTGACAAGATACAACTGGTGTTTGGATTTAGGATATGACGACAGGTCATATTCTGACAAAAGATACAACTGGTGTTTGGATTTAGGATATGACGACAGGTCATATTCTGACAAAAGATACAACTGGTTTTAGGATTTAGGATATGACGAGAGGTCATATTCTGACAAAAGATACAACTGGTTTTAGGATTTAGGATATGAAGACAGGTCATATTCTGACAAAAGATACAACTGGTGTTTGGATTTAGGATATGACGACAGGTCATATTCTGACAAAAGATACAACTGGTTTTAGGATTTAGGATATGACGACAGGTCATATTCTGACAAAAGATACAACTGGTGTTTGGATTTAGGATATGACGACAGGTCATATTCTGACAAAAGATACAACTGGTGTTTGGATTTAGGATATGACGACAGGTCATATTCTGACAACAGATACAACTGGTTTTAGGACTTAGGATATGACGACAGGTCATATTCTGACAAAAGATACAACTGGGGTTAGGACTTAGGATATTCATAGTAGTCATATCTTGACATTGGATATGACATGTATCCTGGATAAAATTAACTCCATATTCTAGAAGAATAAAATTGGTCCCATTCTGGAGTTTTGATATTCTCCGAACATGAAATCCATTACGAGAGTATATGTCAAGAATCCGGAGAGTATCCATATGGATATCACCGTATTTGAATCATATCTGGTAATATTCGGGCAACGATTTCTAGGGATTCTTGGGTTTTTCGCCCAGTGGTGGTTTTTCACGATTTCGGAGGATAAAAAAAAAAAGGTGAAAATCACGCAAAAGCGAAAGGCTATAGTCCATGGTGTCGGAGGGCATACTATAGTATGTCGTTTTTCACGATTTCGGAGGATTTGAAAAAAAGGTGAAAATCACGCAAAAGCGAAAGGCTATAGTCCATGGTGTCGGAGAGCATACTATAGTATGTCGTTTTTAACGATTTCGGAGGATTTAAAAAAAAGGTGAAAATCACGCAAAAGCGAAAGGCTATAGTCCATGGTGTCGGAGGGCATACTATAGGATGTCGTTTTTCACGATTTCGGAGGATTAAAAAAAAAGGTGAAAATCACGCAAAAGCGAAAGGCTATAGTCCATGGTGTCGGAGGGCATACTATAGTATGTCGTTTTTCACGATTTCGGAGGATTTGAAAAAAAGGTGAAAATCACGCAAAAGCGAAAGGCTATAGTCCATGGTCTCGGACCGCATACTAGTATGTCGTTTTTCACGATTTCGGAGGATTTAAAAAAAAATGTGAAAATCACGCAAAAGCGAAAGGCTATAGTCCATGGTGTCGGAGGGCATACTATAGTATGTCGTTTTTCACGATTTCGGAGGATTTTTAAAAAAAAAGGTGAAAATCACGCAAAAGCGAAAGGCTATAGTCCATGGTGTCGGAGGGCATACTATAGTATGTGGTTTTTCACGATTTCGGAGGATTAAAAAAAAAAGGTGAAAATCACGCAAAAGCGAAAGGCTATAGTCCATGGTGTCGGAGGGCATACTATAGTATGTCGTTTTTCACGATTTCGGAGGATTTAAAAAAAAAGGTGAAAATCACGCAAAAGCGAAAGGCTATAGTCCATGGTCTCGGACCGCATACTAGTATGTCGTTTTTCACGATTTCGGAGGATTTAAAAAAAAAAGGTGAAAATCACGCAAAAGCGAAAGGTTATAGTCCATGGTGTCGGAGGGCATACTATAGTATGTCGTTTTTCACGATTTCGGAGGATTTAAAAAAAAAAGGTGAAAATCACGCAAAAGCGAAAGGCTATAGTCCATGGTGTCGGAGGGCATACTATAGTATGTGGTTTTTCACGATTTCGGAGGATTTAAAAAAAAAGGTGAAAATCACGCAAAAGCGAAAGGCTATAGTCCATGGTGTCGGAGGGCATACTATAGTATGTCGTTTTTCACGATTTCGGAGGATTTGAAAAAAAGGTGAAAATCACGCAAAAGCGAAAGGCTATAGTCCATGGTGTCGGAGGGCATACTATAGTATGTCGTTTTTCACGATTTCGGAGGATTTAAAAAAAAAAGGTGAAAATCACGCAAAAGCGAAAGGCTATAGTCCATGGTGTCGGAGGGCATACTATAGTATGTGGTTTTTCACGATTTCGGAGGATTTAAAAAAAAAGGTGAAAATCACGCAAAAGCGAAAGGCTATAGTCCATGGTGTCGGAGGGCATACTATAGTATGTCGTTTTTCACGATTTCGGAGGATTTGAAAAAAGGTGAAAATCACGCAAAAGCGAAAGGCTATAGTCCATGGTGTCGGAGAGCATACTATAGTATGTCGTTTTTAACGATTTCGGAGGATTTAAAAAAAAAGGTGAAAATCACGCAGAAGCGAAAGGCTATAGTCCATGGTGTCGGAGGGCATACTATAGGATGTCGTTTTTCACGATTTCGGAGGATTAAAAAAAAAGGTGAAAATCACGCAAAAGCGAAAGGCTATAGTCCATGGTGTCGGAGGGCATACTATAGTATGTCGTTTTTCACGATTTCGGAGGATTTGAAAAAAAGGTGAAAATCACGCAAGAGCGAAAGGCTATAGTCGATGGTCTCGGACCGCATACTAGTATGTCGTTTTTCACGATTTCGGAGGATTTTAAAAAAAAAGTGAAAATCACGCAAAAGCGAAAGGCTATAGTCCATGGTGTCGGAGGGCATACTATAGTATGTCGTTTTTCACGATTTCGGAGGATTTAAAAAAAAAAGGTGAAAATCACGCAAAAGCGAAAGGCTATAGTCCATGGTGTCGGAGGGCATACTATAGTATGTGGTTTTTCACGATTTCGGAGGATTAAAAAAAAAAGGTGAAAATCACGCAAAAGCGAAAGGCTATAGTCCATGGTGTCGGAGGGCATACTATAGTATGTCGTTTTTCACGATTTCGGAGGATTTAAAAAAAAAGGTGAAAATCACGCAAAAGCGAAAGGCTATAGTCCATGGTCTCGGACCGCATACTAGTATGTCGTTTTTCACGATTTCGGAGGATTTAAAAAAAAAAGGTGAAAATCACGCAAAAGCGAAAGGTTATAGTCCATGGTGTCGGAGGGCATACTATAGTATGTCGTTTTTCACGATTTCGGAGGATTTAAAAAAAAAAGGTGAAAATCACGCAAAAGCGAAAGGCTATAGTCCATGGTGTCGGAGGGCATACTATAGTATGTGGTTTTTCACGATTTCGGAGGATTTAAAAAAAAAGGTGAAAATCACGCAAAAGCGAAAGGCTATAGTCCATGGTGTCGGAGGGCATACTATAGTATGTCGTTTTTCACGATTTCGGAGGATTTGAAAAAAAGGTGAAAATCACGCAAAAGCGAAAGGCTATAGTCCATGGTGTCGGAGGGCATACTATAGTATGTGGTTTTTCACGATTTCGGAGGATTTAAAAAAAAAAGGTGAAAATCACGCAAAAGCGAAAGGCTATAGTCCATGGTGTCGGAGGGCATACTATAGTATGTCGTTTTTCACGATTTCGGAGGATTTAAAAAAAAAGGTGAAAATCACGCAAAAGCGAAAGGCTATAGTCCATGGTCTCGGACCGCATACTAGTATGTCGTTTTTCACGATTTCGGAGGATTTAAAAAAAAAAGGTGAAAATCACGCAAAAGCGAAAGGTTATAGTCCATGGTGTCGGAGGGCATACTATAGTATGTCGTTTTTCACGATTTCGGAGGATTTTTAAAAAAAAGGTGAAAATCACGCAAAAGCGAAAGGCTATAGTCCATGGTGTCGGAGGGCATACTATAGTATGTGGTTTTTCACGATTTCGGAGGATTTAAAAAAAAAGGTGAAAATCACGCAAAAGCGAAAGGCTATAGTCCATGGTGTCGGAGGGCATACTATAGTATGTCGTTTTTCACGATTTCGGAGGATTTGAAAAAAAGGTGAAAATCACGCAAAAGCGAAAGGCTATAGTCCATGGTGTCGGAGACCATACTATAGTATGTGGTTTTTCACGATTTCGGAGGATTTAAAAAAAAAGGTGAACAATCACGCAAAAGCGAAAGGCTATAGTCCATGGTCTCGGACCGCATACTAGTATGTCGTTTTTCACGATTTCGGAGGATTTAAAAAAAAAAGGTGAAAATCACGCAAAAGCGAAAGGTTATAGTCCATGGTGTCGGAGGGCATACTATAGTATGTCGTTTTTCACGATTTCGGAGGATTTAAAAAAAAAAGGTGAAAATCACGCAAAAGCGAAAGGCTATAGTCCATGGTGTCGGAGGGCATACTATAGTATGTGGTTTTTCACGATTTCGGAGGATTTAAAAAAAAAGGTGAAAATCACGCAAAAGCGAAAGGCTATAGTCCATGGTGTCGGAGGGCATACTATAGTATGTCGTTTTTCACGATTTCGGAGGATTTGAAAAAAAGGTGAAAATCACGCAAAAGCGAAAGGCTATAGTCCATGGTGTCGGAGGGCATACTATAGTATGTGGTTTTTCACGATTTCGGAGGATTTAAAAAAAAAAGGTGAAAATCACGCAAAAGCGAAAGGCTATAGTCCATGGTGTCGGAGGGCATACTATAGTATGTCGTTTTTCACGATTTCGGAGGATTTAAAAAAAAAGGTGAAAATCACGCAAAAGCGAAAGGCTATAGTCCATGGTCTCGGACCGCATACTAGTATGTCGTTTTTCACGATTTCGGAGGATTTAAAAAAAAAAGGTGAAAATCACGCAAAAGCGAAAGGTTATAGTCCATGGTGTCGGAGGGCATACTATAGTATGTCGTTTTTCACGATTTCGGAGGATTTTTAAAAAAAAGGTGAAAATCACGCAAAAGCGAAAGGCTATAGTCCATGGTGTCGGAGGGCATACTATAGTATGTGGTTTTTCACGATTTCGGAGGATTTAAAAAAAAAGGTGAAAATCACGCAAAAGCGAAAGGCTATAGTCCATGGTGTCGGAGGGCATACTATAGTATGTCGTTTTTCACGATTTCGGAGGATTTGAAAAAAAGGTGAAAATCACGCAAAAGCGAAAGGCTATAGTCCATGGTGTCGGAGACCATACTATAGTATGTGGTTTTTCACGATTTCGGAGGATTTAAAAAAAAAGGTGAACAATCACGCAAAAGCGAAAGGCTATAGTCCATGGTGTCGGAGGGCATACTATAGTATGTCGTTTTTCACGATTTCGGAGGATTTGAAAAAAAGGTGAAAATCACGCAAAAGCGAAAGGCTATAGTCCATGGTGTCGGAGAGCATACTATAGTATGTCGTTTTTAACGATTTCGGAGGATTTAAAAAAAAAGGTGAAAATCACGCAAAAGCAAAAGGCTATAGTCCATGGTGTCGGAGGGCATACTATAGTATGTCGTTTTTCACGATTTCGGAGGATTTTTAAAAAGAAAGGTGAAAATCACGCAAAAGCGAAAGGCTATAGTCCATGGTCTCGGACCGCATACTAGTATGTCGTTTTTCACGATTTCGGAGGATTTAAAAAAAAAGGTGAAAATCACGCAAAGGCGAAAGGCTATAGTCCATGGTGTCGGAGGGCATACTATAGTATGTGGTTTTTCACGATTTCGGAGGATAAAAAAAAAAAGGTGAAAATCACGCAAAAGCGAAAGGCTATAGTCCATGGTGTCGGAGGGCATACTATAGTATGTCGTTTTTCACGATTTCGGAGGATTTGAAAAAAAGGTGAAAATCACGCAAAAGCGAAAGGCTATAGTCCATGGTGTCGGAGAGCATACTATAGTATGTCGTTTTTAACGATTTCGGAGGATTTAAAAAAAAGGTGAAAATCACGCAAAAGCGAAAGGCTATAGTCCATGGTGTCGGAGGGCATACTATAGTATGTCGTTTTTCACGATTTCGGAGGATTTGAAAAAAAGGTGAAAATCACGCAAAAGCGAAAGGCTATAGTCCATGGTGTCGGAGGGCATACTATAGTATGTCGTTTTTCACGATTTCGGAGGATTTAAAAAAAAAGGTGAAAATCACGCAAAAGCGAAAGGCTATAGTCCATGGTGTCGGAGGGCATACTATAGTATGTGGTTTTTCACGATTTCGGAGGATAAAAAAAAAAAGGTGAAAATCACGCAAAAGCGAAAGGCTATAGTCCATGGTGTCGGAGGGCATACTATAGTATGTCGTTTTTCACGATTTCGGAGGATTTAAAAAAAAAGGTGAAAATCACGCAAAAGCGAAAGGCTATAGTCCATGGTGTCGGAGGGCATACTATAGTATGTCGTTTTTCACGATTTCGGAGGATTTAAAAAAAAAGGTGAAAATCACGCAAAAGCGAAAGGCTATAGTCCATGGTGTCGGAGGGCATACTATAGTATGTCGTTTTTCACGATTTCGGAGGATTTGAAAAAAAGGTGAAAATCACGCAAAAGCGAAAGGCTATAGTCCATGGTGTCGGAGAGCATACTATAGTATGTCGTTTTTAACGATTTCGGAGGATTTAAAAAAAAAGGTGAAAATCACGCAAAAGCAAAAGGCTATAGTCCATGGTGTCGGAGGGCATACTATAGTATGTCGTTTTTCACGATTTCGGAGGATTTTTAAAAAGAAAGGTGAAAATCACGCAAAAGCGAAAGGCTATAGTCCATGGTCTCGGACCGCATACTAGTATGTCGTTTTTCACGATTTCGGAGGATTTTAAAAAAAAGGTGAAAATCACGCAAAGGCGAAAGGCTATAGTCCATGGTGTCGGAGGGCATACTATAGTATGTGGTTTTTCACGATTTCGGAGGATAAAAAAAAAAAGGTGAAAATCACGCAAAAGCGAAAGGCTATAGTCCATGGTGTCGGAGGGCATACTATAGTATGTCGTTTTTCACGATTTCGGAGGATTTGAAAAAAAGGTGAAAATCACGCAAAAGCGAAAGGCTATAGTCCATGGTGTCGGAGAGCATACTATAGTATGTCGTTTTTAACGATTTCGGAGGATTTAAAAAAAAGGTGAAAATCACGCAAAAGCGAAAGGCTATAGTCCATGGTGTCGGAGGGCATACTATAGTATGTCGTTTTTCACGATTTCGGAGGATTTGAAAAAAGGTGAAAATCACGCAAAAGCGAAAGGCTATAGTCCATGGTGTCGGAGAGCATACTATAGTATGTCGTTTTTAACGATTTCGGAGGATTTAAAAAAAAAGGTGAAAATCACGCAGAAGCGAAAGGCTATAGTCCATGGTGTCGGAGGGCATACTATAGGATGTCGTTTTTCACGATTTCGGAGGATTAAAAAAAAAGGTGAAAATCACGCAAAAGCGAAAGGCTATAGTCCATGGTGTCGGAGGGCATACTATAGTATGTCGTTTTTCACGATTTCGGAGGATTTGAAAAAAAGGTGAAAATCACGCAAGAGCGAAAGGCTATAGTCGATGGTCTCGGACCGCATACTAGTATGTCGTTTTTCACGATTTCGGAGGATTTTAAAAAAAAAGTGAAAATCACGCAAAAGCGAAAGGCTATAGTCCATGGTGTCGGAGGGCATACTATAGTATGTCGTTTTTCACGATTTCGGAGGATTTAAAAAAAAAAGGTGAAAATCACGCAAAAGCGAAAGGCTATAGTCCATGGTGTCGGAGGGCATACTATAGTATGTGGTTTTTCACGATTTCGGAGGATTAAAAAAAAAAGGTGAAAATCACGCAAAAGCGAAAGGCTATAGTCCATGGTGTCGGAGGGCATACTATAGTATGTCGTTTTTCACGATTTCGGAGGATTTAAAAAAAAAGGTGAAAATCACGCAAAAGCGAAAGGCTATAGTCCATGGTCTCGGACCGCATACTAGTATGTCGTTTTTCACGATTTCGGAGGATTTAAAAAAAAAAGGTGAAAATCACGCAAAAGCGAAAGGTTATAGTCCATGGTGTCGGAGGGCATACTATAGTATGTCGTTTTTCACGATTTCGGAGGATTTAAAAAAAAAAGGTGAAAATCACGCAAAAGCGAAAGGCTATAGTCCATGGTGTCGGAGGGCATACTATAGTATGTGGTTTTTCACGATTTCGGAGGATTTAAAAAAAAAGGTGAAAATCACGCAAAAGCGAAAGGCTATAGTCCATGGTGTCGGAGGGCATACTATAGTATGTCGTTTTTCACGATTTCGGAGGATTTGAAAAAAAGGTGAAAATCACGCAAAAGCGAAAGGCTATAGTCCATGGTGTCGGAGGGCATACTATAGTATGTGGTTTTTCACGATTTCGGAGGATTTAAAAAAAAAAGGTGAAAATCACGCAAAAGCGAAAGGCTATAGTCCATGGTGTCGGAGGGCATACTATAGTATGTCGTTTTTCACGATTTCGGAGGATTTAAAAAAAAAGGTGAAAATCACGCAAAAGCGAAAGGCTATAGTCCATGGTCTCGGACCGCATACTAGTATGTCGTTTTTCACGATTTCGGAGGATTTTAAAAAAAAAGGTGAAAATCACGCAAAAGCGAAAGGTTATAGTCCATGGTGTCGGAGGGCATACTATAGTATGTCGTTTTTCACGATTTCGGAGGATTTTTAAAAAAAAGGTGAAAATCACGCAAAAGCGAAAGGCTATAGTCCATGGTGTCGGAGGGCATACTATAGTATGTGGTTTTTCACGATTTCGGAGGATTTAAAAAAAAAGGTGAAAATCACGCAAAAGCGAAAGGCTATAGTCCATGGTGTCGGAGGGCATACTATAGTATGTCGTTTTTCACGATTTCGGAGGATTTGAAAAAAAGGTGAAAATCACGCAAAAGCGAAAGGCTATAGTCCATGGTGTCGGAGACCATACTATAGTATGTGGTTTTTCACGATTTCGGAGGATTTAAAAAAAAAGGTGAACAATCACGCAAAAGCGAAAGGCTATAGTCCATGGTGTCGGAGGGCATACTATAGTATGTCGTTTTTCACGATTTCGGAGGATTTGAAAAAAAGGTGAAAATCACGCAAAAGCGAAAGGCTATAGTCCATGGTGTCGGAGAGCATACTATAGTATGTCGTTTTTAACGATTTCGGAGGATTTAAAAAAAAAGGTGAAAATCACGCAAAAGCAAAAGGCTATAGTCCATGGTGTCGGAGGGCATACTATAGTATGTCGTTTTTCACGATTTCGGAGGATTTTTAAAAAGAAAGGTGAAAATCACGCAAAAGCGAAAGGCTATAGTCCATGGTCTCGGACCGCATACTAGTATGTCGTTTTTCACGATTTCGGAGGATTTAAAAAAAAAGGTGAAAATCACGCAAAGGCGAAAGGCTATAGTCCATGGTGTCGGAGGGCATACTATAGTATGTGGTTTTTCACGATTTCGGAGGATAAAAAAAAAAAGGTGAAAATCACGCAAAAGCGAAAGGCTATAGTCCATGGTGTCGGAGGGCATACTATAGTATGTCGTTTTTCACGATTTCGGAGGATTTGAAAAAAAGGTGAAAATCACGCAAAAGCGAAAGGCTATAGTCCATGGTGTCGGAGAGCATACTATAGTATGTCGTTTTTAACGATTTCGGAGGATTTAAAAAAAAGGTGAAAATCACGCAAAAGCGAAAGGCTATAGTCCATGGTGTCGGAGGGCATACTATAGTATGTCGTTTTTCACGATTTCGGAGGATTTGAAAAAAAGGTGAAAATCACGCAAAAGCGAAAGGCTATAGTCCATGGTGTCGGAGGGCATACTATAGTATGTCGTTTTTCACGATTTCGGAGGATTTAAAAAAAAAGGTGAAAATCACGCAAAAGCGAAAGGCTATAGTCCATGGTGTCGGAGGGCATACTATAGTATGTGGTTTTTCACGATTTCGGAGGATAAAAAAAAAAAGGTGAAAATCACGCAAAAGCGAAAGGCTATAGTCCATGGTGTCGGAGGGCATACTATAGTATGTCGTTTTTCACGATTTCGGAGGATTTAAAAAAAAAGGTGAAAATCACGCAAAAGCGAAAGGCTATAGTCCATGGTGTCGGAGGGCATACTATAGTATGTCGTTTTTCACGATTTCGGAGGATTTAAAAAAAAAGGTGAAAATCACGCAAAAGCGAAAGGCTATAGTCCATGGTGTCGGAGGGCATACTATAGTATGTCGTTTTTCACGATTTCGGAGGATTTGAAAAAAAGGTGAAAATCACGCAAAAGCGAAAGGCTATAGTCCATGGTGTCGGAGAGCATACTATAGTATGTCGTTTTTAACGATTTCGGAGGATTTAAAAAAAAAGGTGAAAATCACGCAAAAGCAAAAGGCTATAGTCCATGGTGTCGGAGGGCATACTATAGTATGTCGTTTTTCACGATTTCGGAGGATTTTTAAAAAGAAAGGTGAAAATCACGCAAAAGCGAAAGGCTATAGTCCATGGTCTCGGACCGCATACTAGTATGTCGTTTTTCACGATTTCGGAGGATTTTAAAAAAAAGGTGAAAATCACGCAAAGGCGAAAGGCTATAGTCCATGGTGTCGGAGGGCATACTATAGTATGTGGTTTTTCACGATTTCGGAGGATAAAAAAAAAAAGGTGAAAATCACGCAAAAGCGAAAGGCTATAGTCCATGGTGTCGGAGGGCATACTATAGTATGTCGTTTTTCACGATTTCGGAGGATTTGAAAAAAAGGTGAAAATCACGCAAAAGCGAAAGGCTATAGTCCATGGTGTCGGAGAGCATACTATAGTATGTCGTTTTTAACGATTTCGGAGGATTTAAAAAAAAGGTGAAAATCACGCAAAAGCGAAAGGCTATAGTCCATGGTGTCGGAGGGCATACTATAGTATGTCGTTTTTCACGATTTCGGAGGATTTGAAAAAAAGGTGAAAATCACGCAAAAGCGAAAGGCTATAGTCCATGGTGTCGGAGGGCATACTATAGTATGTCGTTTTTCACGATTTCGGAGGATTTAAAAAAAAAGGTGAAAATCACGCAAAAGCGAAAGGCTATAGTCCATGGTGTCGGAGGGCATACTATAGTATGTGGTTTTTCACGATTTCGGAGGATAAAAAAAAAAGGTGAAAATCACGCAAAAGCGAAAGGCTATAGTCCATGGTGTCGGAGGGCATACTATAGTATGTCGTTTTTCACGATTTCGGAGGATTTAAAAAAAAAGGTGAAAATCACGCAAAAGCGAAAGGCTATAGTCCATGGTGTCGGAGGGCATACTATAGTATGTGGTTTTTCACGATTTCGGAGGATAAAAAAAAAAAGGTGAAAATCACGCAAAAGCGAAAGGCTATAGTCCATGGTGTCGGAGGGCATACTATAGTATGTCGTTTTTCACGATTTCGGAGGATTTAAAAAAAAAGGTGAAAATCACGCAAAAGCGAAAGGCTATAGTCCATGGTGTCGGAGGGCATACTATAGTATGTGGTTTTTCACGATTTAGGAGGATAAAAAAAAAAAGGTGAAAATCACGCAAAAGCGAAAGGCTATAGTCCATGGTGTCGGAGGGCATACTATAGTATGTCGTTTTTCACGATTTCGGAGGATTTGAAAAAAAGGTGAAAATCACGCAAAAGCGAAAGGCTATAGTCCATGGTGTCGGAGAGCATACTATAGTATGTCGTTTTAAACGATTTCGGAGGATTTAAAAAAAAGGTGAAAATCACGCAAAAGCGAAAGGCTATAGTCCATGGTGTCGGAGGGCATACTATAGTATGTCGTTTTTCACGATTTCGGAGGATTTGAAAAAAAGGTGAAAATCACGCAAAAGCGAAAGGCTATAGTCCATGGTGTCGGAGGGCATACAATAGTATGTCGTTTTTCACGATTTCGGAGGATTTAAAAAAAAAGGTGAAAATCACGCAAAAGCGAAAGGCTATAGTCCATGGTGTCGGAGGGCATACTATAGTATGTGGTTTTTCACGATTTCGGAGGATAAAAAAAAAAAGGTGAAAATCACGCAAAAGCGAAAGGCTATAGTCCATGGTGTCGGAGGGCATACTATAGTATGTCGTTTTTCACGATTTCGGAGGATTTGAAAAAAAGGTGAAAATCACGCAAAAGCGAAAGGCTATAGTCCATGGTGTCGGAGAGCATACTATAGTATGTCGTTTTTAACGATTTCGGAGGATTAAAAAAAAAGGTGAAAATCACGCAAAAGCGAAAGGCTATAGTCCATGGTGTCGGAGGGCATACTATAGTATGTCGTTTTTCACGATTTCGGAGGATTTGAAAAAAAGGTGAAAATCACGCAAAAGCGAAAGGCTATAGTCCATGGTGTCGGAGGGCATACTATAGTATGTCGTTTTTCACGATTTCGGAGGATTTAAAAAAAAAGGTGAAAATCACGCAAAAGCGAAAGGCTATAGTCCATGGTGTCGGAGGGCATACTATAGTATGTCGTTTTTCACGATTTCGGAGGATTTAAAAAAAAAAGGTGAAAATCACGCAAAAGCGAAAGGCTATAGTCCATGGTGTCGGAGGGCATACTATAGTATGTGGTTTTTCACGATTTCGGAGGATTAAAAAAAAAAGGTGAAAATCACGCAAAAGCGAAAGGCTATAGTCCATGGTGTCGGAGGGCATACTATAGTATGTCGTTTTTCACGATTTCGGAGGATTAAAAAAAAAAGGTGAAAATCACGCAAAAGCGAAAGGCTATAGTCCATGGTGTCGGAGAGCATACTATAGTATGTCGTTTTTAACGATTTCGGAGGATTTAAAAAAAAGGTGAAAATCACGCAAAAGCAAAAGGCTATAGTCCATGGTGTCGGAGGGCATACTATAGTATGTGGTTTTTCACGATTTCGGAGGATTTAAAAAAAAAGGTGAAAATCACGCAAAAGCGAAAGGCTATAGTCCATGGTGTCGGAGGGCATACTATAGTATGTCGTTTTTCACGATTTCGGAGGATTTTAAAAAAAGGTGAAAATCACGCAAAAGCGAAAGGCTATAGTCCATGGTGTCGGAGGGCATACTATAGTATGTGGTTTTTCACGATTTCGGAGGATTTAAAAAAAAAAGGTGAAAATCACGCAAAAGCGAAAGGCTATAGTCCATGGTGTCGGAGGGCATACTATAGTATGTCGTTTTTCACGATTTCGGAGGATCTAAAAAAAAAGGTGAAAATCACGCAAAAGCGAAAGGCTATAGTCCATGGTCTCGGACCGCATACTAGTATGTCGTTTTTCACGATTTCGGAGGATTTAAAAAAAAAAGGTGAAAATCACGCAAAAGCGAAAGGTTATAGTCCATGGTGTCGGAGGGCATACTATAGTATGTCGTTTTTCACGATTTCGGAGGATTTTTAAAAAAAAGGTGAAAATCACGCAAAAGCGAAAGGCTATAGTCCATGGTGTCGGAGGGCATACTATAGTATGTGGTTTTTCACGATTTCGGAGGATTTAAAAAAAAAGGTGAAAATCACGCAAAAGCGAAAGGCTATAGTCCATGGTGTCGGAGGGCATACTATAGTATGTCGTTTTTCACGATTTCGGAGGATTTGAAAAAAAGGTGAAAATCACGCAAAAGCGAAAGGCTATAGTCCATGGTGTCGGAGACCATACTATAGTATGTGGTTTTTCACGATTTCGGAGGATTTAAAAAAAAAGGTGAACAATCACGCAAAAGCGAAAGGCTATAGTCCATGGTGTCGGAGGGCATACTATAGTATGTCGTTTTTCACGATTTCGGAGGATTTGAAAAAAAGGTGAAAATCACGCAAAAGCGAAAGGCTATAGTCCATGGTGTCGGAGAGCATACTATAGTATGTCGTTTTTAACGATTTCGGAGGATTTAAAAAAAAAGGTGAAAATCACGCAAAAGCAAAAGGCTATAGTCCATGGTGTCGGAGGGCATACTATAGTATGTCGTTTTTCACGATTTCGGAGGATTTTTAAAAAGAAAGGTGAAAATCACGCAAAAGCGAAAGGCTATAGTCCATGGTCTCGGACCGCATACTAGTATGTCGTTTTTCACGATTTCGGAGGATTTAAAAAAAAAGGTGAAAATCACGCAAAGGCGAAAGGCTATAGTCCATGGTGTCGGAGGGCATACTATAGTATGTGGTTTTTCACGATTTCGGAGGATAAAAAAAAAAAGGTGAAAATCACGCAAAAGCGAAAGGCTATAGTCCATGGTGTCGGAGGGCATACTATAGTATGTCGTTTTTCACGATTTCGGAGGATTTGAAAAAAAGGTGAAAATCACGCAAAAGCGAAAGGCTATAGTCCATGGTGTCGGAGAGCATACTATAGTATGTCGTTTTTAACGATTTCGGAGGATTTAAAAAAAAGGTGAAAATCACGCAAAAGCGAAAGGCTATAGTCCATGGTGTCGGAGGGCATACTATAGTATGTCGTTTTTCACGATTTCGGAGGATTTGAAAAAAAGGTGAAAATCACGCAAAAGCGAAAGGCTATAGTCCATGGTGTCGGAGGGCATACTATAGTATGTCGTTTTTCACGATTTCGGAGGATTTAAAAAAAAAGGTGAAAATCACGCAAAAGCGAAAGGCTATAGTCCATGGTGTCGGAGGGCATACTATAGTATGTGGTTTTTCACGATTTCGGAGGATAAAAAAAAAAAGGTGAAAATCACGCAAAAGCGAAAGGCTATAGTCCATGGTGTCGGAGGGCATACTATAGTATGTCGTTTTTCACGATTTCGGAGGATTTAAAAAAAAAGGTGAAAATCACGCAAAAGCGAAAGGCTATAGTCCATGGTGTCGGAGGGCATACTATAGTATGTCGTTTTTCACGATTTCGGAGGATTTAAAAAAAAAGGTGAAAATCACGCAAAAGCGAAAGGCTATAGTCCATGGTGTCGGAGGGCATACTATAGTATGTCGTTTTTCACGATTTCGGAGGATTTGAAAAAAAGGTGAAAATCACGCAAAAGCGAAAGGCTATAGTCCATGGTGTCGGAGAGCATACTATAGTATGTCGTTTTTAACGATTTCGGAGGATTTAAAAAAAAAGGTGAAAATCACGCAAAAGCAAAAGGCTATAGTCCATGGTGTCGGAGGGCATACTATAGTATGTCGTTTTTCACGATTTCGGAGGATTTTTAAAAAGAAAGGTGAAAATCACGCAAAAGCGAAAGGCTATAGTCCATGGTCTCGGACCGCATACTAGTATGTCGTTTTTCACGATTTCGGAGGATTTTAAAAAAAAAGGTGAAAATCACGCAAAGGCGAAAGGCTATAGTCCATGGTGTCGGAGGGCATACTATAGTATGTGGTTTTTCACGATTTCGGAGGATAAAAAAAAAAAGGTGAAAATCACGCAAAAGCGAAAGGCTATAGTCCATGGTGTCGGAGGGCATACTATAGTATGTCGTTTTTCACGATTTCGGAGGATTTGAAAAAAAGGTGAAAATCACGCAAAAGCGAAAGGCTATAGTCCATGGTGTCGGAGAGCATACTATAGTATGTCGTTTTTAACGATTTCGGAGGATTTAAAAAAAAGGTGAAAATCACGCAAAAGCGAAAGGCTATAGTCCATGGTGTCGGAGGGCATACTATAGTATGTCGTTTTTCACGATTTCGGAGGATTTGAAAAAAAGGTGAAAATCACGCAAAAGCGAAAGGCTATAGTCCATGGTGTCGGAGGGCATACTATAGTATGTCGTTTTTCACGATTTCGGAGGATTTAAAAAAAAAGGTGAAAATCACGCAAAAGCGAAAGGCTATAGTCCATGGTGTCGGAGGGCATACTATAGTATGTGGTTTTTCACGATTTCGGAGGATAAAAAAAAAAAGGTGAAAATCACGCAAAAGCGAAAGGCTATAGTCCATGGTGTCGGAGGGCATACTATAGTATGTCGTTTTTCACGATTTCGGAGGATTTAAAAAAAAAGGTGAAAATCACGCAAAAGCGAAAGGCTATAGTCCATGGTGTCGGAGGGCATACTATAGTATGTGGTTTTTCACGATTTCGGAGGATAAAAAAAAAAAGGTGAAAATCACGCAAAAGCGAAAGGCTATAGTCCATGGTGTCGGAGGGCATACTATAGTATGTCGTTTTTCACGATTTCGGAGGATTTAAAAAAAAAGGTGAAAATCACGCAAAAGCGAAAGGCTATAGTCCATGGTGTCGGAGGGCATACTATAGTATGTGGTTTTTCACGATTTAGGAGGATAAAAAAAAAAAGGTGAAAATCACGCAAAAGCGAAAGGCTATAGTCCATGGTGTCGGAGGGCATACTATAGTATGTCGTTTTTCACGATTTCGGAGGATTTGAAAAAAAGGTGAAAATCACGCAAAAGCGAAAGGCTATAGTCCATGGTGTCGGAGAGCATACTATAGTATGTCGTTTTGAACGATTTCGGAGGATTTAAAAAAAAGGTGAAAATCACGCAAAAGCGAAAGGCTATAGTCCATGGTGTCGGAGGGCATACTATAGTATGTGGTTTTTCACGATTTCGGAGGATAAAAAAAAAAAGGTGAAAATCACGCAAAAGCGAAAGGCTATAGTCCATGGTGTCGGAGGGCATACTATAGTATGTCGTTTTTCACGATTTCGGAGGATTTAAAAAAAAAGGTGAAAATCACGCAAAAGCGAAAGGCTATAGTCCATGGTGTCGGAGGGCATACTATAGTATGTCGTTTTTCACGATTTCGGAGGATTTAAAAAAAAAGGTGAAAATCACGCAAAAGCGAAAGGCTATAGTCCATGGTGTCGGAGGGCATACTATAGTATGTCGTTTTTCACGATTTCGGAGGATTTGAAAAAAAGGTGAAAATCACGCAAAAGCGAAAGGCTATAGTCCATGGTGTCGGAGAGCATACTATAGTATGTCGTTTTTAACGATTTCGGAGGATTTAAAAAAAAAGGTGAAAATCACGCAAAAGCAAAAGGCTATAGTCCATGGTGTCGGAGGGCATACTATAGTATGTCGTTTTTCACGATTTCGGAGGATTTTTAAAAAGAAAGGTGAAAATCACGCAAAAGCGAAAGGCTATAGTCCATGGTCTCGGACCGCATACTAGTATGTCGTTTTTCACGATTTCGGAGGATTTTAAAAAAAAGGTGAAAATCACGCAAAGGCGAAAGGCTATAGTCCATGGTGTCGGAGGGCATACTATAGTATGTGGTTTTTCACGATTTCGGAGGATAAAAAAAAAAAGGTGAAAATCACGCAAAAGCGAAAGGCTATAGTCCATGGTGTCGGAGGGCATACTATAGTATGTCGTTTTTCACGATTTCGGAGGATTTGAAAAAAAGGTGAAAATCACGCAAAAGCGAAAGGCTATAGTCCATGGTGTCGGAGAGCATACTATAGTATGTCGTTTTTAACGATTTCGGAGGATTTAAAAAAAAGGTGAAAATCACGCAAAAGCGAAAGGCTATAGTCCATGGTGTCGGAGGGCATACTATAGTATGTCGTTTTTCACGATTTCGGAGGATTTGAAAAAAAGGTGAAAATCACGCAAAAGCGAAAGGCTATAGTCCATGGTGTCGGAGGGCATACTATAGTATGTCGTTTTTCACGATTTCGGAGGATTTAAAAAAAAAGGTGAAAATCACGCAAAAGCGAAAGGCTATAGTCCATGGTGTCGGAGGGCATACTATAGTATGTGGTTTTTCACGATTTCGGAGGATAAAAAAAAAAGGTGAAAATCACGCAAAAGCGAAAGGCTATAGTCCATGGTGTCGGAGGGCATACTATAGTATGTCGTTTTTCACGATTTCGGAGGATTTAAAAAAAAAGGTGAAAATCACGCAAAAGCGAAAGGCTATAGTCCATGGTGTCGGAGGGCATACTATAGTATGTGGTTTTTCACGATTTCGGAGGATAAAAAAAAAAAGGTGAAAATCACGCAAAAGCGAAAGGCTATAGTCCATGGTGTCGGAGGGCATACTATAGTATGTCGTTTTTCACGATTTCGGAGGATTTAAAAAAAAAGGTGAAAATCACGCAAAAGCGAAAGGCTATAGTCCATGGTGTCGGAGGGCATACTATAGTATGTGGTTTTTCACGATTTAGGAGGATAAAAAAAAAAAGGTGAAAATCACGCAAAAGCGAAAGGCTATAGTCCATGGTGTCGGAGGGCATACTATAGTATGTCGTTTTTCACGATTTCGGAGGATTTGAAAAAAAGGTGAAAATCACGCAAAAGCGAAAGGCTATAGTCCATGGTGTCGGAGAGCATACTATAGTATGTCGTTTTAAACGATTTCGGAGGATTTAAAAAAAAGGTGAAAATCACGCAAAAGCGAAAGGCTATAGTCCATGGTGTCGGAGGGCATACTATAGTATGTCGTTTTTCACGATTTCGGAGGATTTGAAAAAAAGGTGAAAATCACGCAAAAGCGAAAGGCTATAGTCCATGGTGTCGGAGGGCATACAATAGTATGTCGTTTTTCACGATTTCGGAGGATTTAAAAAAAAAGGTGAAAATCACGCAAAAGCGAAAGGCTATAGTCCATGGTGTCGGAGGGCATACTATAGTATGTGGTTTTTCACGATTTCGGAGGATAAAAAAAAAAAGGTGAAAATCACGCAAAAGCGAAAGGCTATAGTCCATGGTGTCGGAGGGCATACTATAGTATGTCGTTTTTCACGATTTCGGAGGATTTGAAAAAAAGGTGAAAATCACGCAAAAGCGAAAGGCTATAGTCCATGGTGTCGGAGAGCATACTATAGTATGTCGTTTTTAACGATTTCGGAGGATTAAAAAAAAAGGTGAAAATCACGCAAAAGCGAAAGGCTATAGTCCATGGTGTCGGAGGGCATACTATAGTATGTCGTTTTTCACGATTTCGGAGGATTTGAAAAAAAGGTGAAAATCACGCAAAAGCGAAAGGCTATAGTCCATGGTGTCGGAGGGCATACTATAGTATGTCGTTTTTCACGATTTCGGAGGATTTAAAAAAAAAGGTGAAAATCACGCAAAAGCGAAAGGCTATAGTCCATGGTGTCGGAGGGCATACTATAGTATGTCGTTTTTCACGATTTCGGAGGATTTAAAAAAAAAAGGTGAAAATCACGCAAAAGCGAAAGGCTATAGTCCATGGTGTCGGAGGGCATACTATAGTATGTGGTTTTTCACGATTTCGGAGGATTAAAAAAAAAAGGTGAAAATCACGCAAAAGCGAAAGGCTATAGTCCATGGTGTCGGAGGGCATACTATAGTATGTCGTTTTTCACGATTTCGGAGGATTAAAAAAAAAAGGTTAAAATCACGCAAAAGCGAAAGGCTATAGTCCATGGTGTCGGAGAGCATACTATAGTATGTCGTTTTTAACGATTTCGGAGGATTTAAAAAAAAGGTGAAAATCACGCAAAAGCAAAAGGCTATAGTCCATGGTGTCGGAGGGCATACTATAGTATGTGGTTTTTCACGATTTCGGAGGATTTAAAAAAAAAGGTGAAAATCACGCAAAAGCGAAAGGCTATAGTCCATGGTGTCGGAGGGCATACTATAGTATGTCGTTTTTCACGATTTCGGAGGATTTTAAAAAAAGGTGAAAATCACGCAAAAGCGAAAGGCTATAGTCCATGGTGTCGGAGGGCATACTATAGTATGTGGTTTTTCACGATTTCGGAGGATTTAAAAAAAAAAGGTGAAAATCACGCAAAAGCGAAAGGCTATAGTCCATGGTGTCGGAGGGCATACTATAGTATGTCGTTTTTCACGATTTCGGAGGATCTAAAAAAAAAGGTGAAAATCACGCAAAAGCGAAAGGCTATAGTCCATGGTCTCGGACCGCATACTAGTATGTCGTTTTTCACGATTTCGGAGGATTTAAAAAAAAAAGGTGAAAATCACGCAAAAGCGAAAGGTTATAGTCCATGGTGTCGGAGGGCATACTATAGTATGTCGTTTTTCACGATTTCGGAGGATTTTTAAAAAAAAGGTGAAAATCACGCAAAAGCGAAAGGCTATAGTCCATGGTGTCGGAGGGCATACTATAGTATGTGGTTTTTCACGATTTCGGAGGATTTAAAAAAAAAGGTGAAAATCACGCAAAAGCGAAAGGCTATAGTCCATGGTGTCGGAGGGCATACTATAGTATGTCGTTTTTCACGATTTCGGAGGATTTGAAAAAAAGGTGAAAATCACGCAAAAGCGAAAGGCTATAGTCCATGGTGTCGGAGACCATACTATAGTATGTGGTTTTTCACGATTTCGGAGGATTTAAAAAAAAAGGTGAACAATCACGCAAAAGCGAAAGGCTATAGTCCATGGTGTCGGAGGGCATACTATAGTATGTCGTTTTTCACGATTTCGGAGGATTTGAAAAAAAGGTGAAAATCACGCAAAAGCGAAAGGCTATAGTCCATGGTGTCGGAGAGCATACTATAGTATGTCGTTTTTAACGATTTCGGAGGATTTAAAAAAAAAGGTGAAAATCACGCAAAAGCAAAAGGCTATAGTCCATGGTGTCGGAGGGCATACTATAGTATGTCGTTTTTCACGATTTCGGAGGATTTTTAAAAAGAAAGGTGAAAATCACGCAAAAGCGAAAGGCTATAGTCCATGGTCTCGGACCGCATACTAGTATGTCGTTTTTCACGATTTCGGAGGATTTAAAAAAAAAGGTGAAAATCACGCAAAGGCGAAAGGCTATAGTCCATGGTGTCGGAGGGCATACTATAGTATGTGGTTTTTCACGATTTCGGAGGATAAAAAAAAAAAGGTGAAAATCACGCAAAAGCGAAAGGCTATAGTCCATGGTGTCGGAGGGCATACTATAGTATGTCGTTTTTCACGATTTCGGAGGATTTGAAAAAAAGGTGAAAATCACGCAAAAGCGAAAGGCTATAGTCCATGGTGTCGGAGAGCATACTATAGTATGTCGTTTTTAACGATTTCGGAGGATTTAAAAAAAAGGTGAAAATCACGCAAAAGCGAAAGGCTATAGTCCATGGTGTCGGAGGGCATACTATAGTATGTCGTTTTTCACGATTTCGGAGGATTTGAAAAAAAGGTGAAAATCACGCAAAAGCGAAAGGCTATAGTCCATGGTGTCGGAGGGCATACTATAGTATGTCGTTTTTCACGATTTCGGAGGATTTAAAAAAAAAGGTGAAAATCACGCAAAAGCGAAAGGCTATAGTCCATGGTGTCGGAGGGCATACTATAGTATGTGGTTTTTCACGATTTCGGAGGATAAAAAAAAAAAGGTGAAAATCACGCAAAAGCGAAAGGCTATAGTCCATGGTGTCGGAGGGCATACTATAGTATGTCGTTTTTCACGATTTCGGAGGATTTAAAAAAAAAGGTGAAAATCACGCAAAAGCGAAAGGCTATAGTCCATGGTGTCGGAGGGCATACTATAGTATGTCGTTTTTCACGATTTCGGAGGATTTAAAAAAAAAGGTGAAAATCACGCAAAAGCGAAAGGCTATAGTCCATGGTGTCGGAGGGCATACTATAGTATGTCGTTTTTCACGATTTCGGAGGATTTGAAAAAAAGGTGAAAATCACGCAAAAGCGAAAGGCTATAGTCCATGGTGTCGGAGAGCATACTATAGTATGTCGTTTTTAACGATTTCGGAGGATTTAAAAAAAAAGGTGAAAATCACGCAAAAGCGAAAGGCTATAGTCCATGGTCTCGGACCGCATACTAGTATGTCGTTTTTCACGATTTCGGAGGATTTAAAAAAAAAGGTGAAAATCACGCAAAGGCGAAAGGCTATAGTCCATGGTGTCGGAGGGCATACTATAGTATGTGGTTTTTCACGATTTCGGAGGATAAAAAAAAAAAGGTGAAAATCACGCAAAAGCGAAAGGCTATAGTCCATGGTGTCGGAGGGCATACTATAGTATGTCGTTTTTCACGATTTCGGAGGATTTGAAAAAAAGGTGAAAATCACGCAAAAGCGAAAGGCTATAGTCCATGGTGTCGGAGAGCATACTATAGTATGTCGTTTTTAACGATTTCGGAGGATTTAAAAAAAAGGTGAAAATCACGCAAAAGCGAAAGGCTATAGTCCATGGTGTCGGAGGGCATACTATAGTATGTCGTTTTTCACGATTTCGGAGGATTTGAAAAAAAGGTGAAAATCACGCAAAAGCGAAAGGCTATAGTCCATGGTGTCGGAGGGCATACTATAGTATGTCGTTTTTCACGATTTCGGAGGATTTAAAAAAAAAGGTGAAAATCACGCAAAAGCGAAAGGCTATAGTCCATGGTGTCGGAGGGCATACTATAGTATGTGGTTTTTCACGATTTCGGAGGATAAAAAAAAAAAGGTGAAAATCACGCAAAAGCGAAAGGCTATAGTCCATGGTGTCGGAGGGCATACTATAGTATGTCGTTTTTCACGATTTCGGAGGATTTAAAAAAAAAGGTGAAAATCACGCAAAAGCGAAAGGCTATAGTCCATGGTGTCGGAGGGCATACTATAGTATGTCGTTTTTCACGATTTCGGAGGATTTAAAAAAAAAGGTGAAAATCACGCAAAAGCGAAAGGCTATAGTCCATGGTGTCGGAGGGCATACTATAGTATGTCGTTTTTCACGATTTCGGAGGATTTGAAAAAAAGGTGAAAATCACGCAAAAGCGAAAGGCTATAGTCCATGGTGTCGGAGAGCATACTATAGTATGTCGTTTTTAACGATTTCGGAGGATTTAAAAAAAAAGGTGAAAATCACGCAAAAGCAAAAGGCTATAGTCCATGGTGTCGGAGGGCATACTATAGTATGTCGTTTTTCACGATTTCGGAGGATTTTTAAAAAGAAAGGTGAAAATCACGCAAAAGCGAAAGGCTATAGTCCATGGTCTCGGACCGCATACTAGTATGTCGTTTTTCACGATTTCGGAGGATTTTAAAAAAAAGGTGAAAATCACGCAAAGGCGAAAGGCTATAGTCCATGGTGTCGGAGGGCATACTATAGTATGTGGTTTTTCACGATTTCGGAGGATAAAAAAAAAAAGGTGAAAATCACGCAAAAGCGAAAGGCTATAGTCCATGGTGTCGGAGGGCATACTATAGTATGTCGTTTTTCACGATTTCGGAGGATTTGAAAAAAAGGTGAAAATCACGCAAAAGCGAAAGGCTATAGTCCATGGTGTCGGAGAGCATACTATAGTATGTCGTTTTTAACGATTTCGGAGGATTTAAAAAAAAGGTGAAAATCACGCAAAAGCGAAAGGCTATAGTCCATGGTGTCGGAGGGCATACTATAGTATGTCGTTTTTCACGATTTCGGAGGATTTGAAAAAAAGGTGAAAATCACGCAAAAGCGAAAGGCTATAGTCCATGGTGTCGGAGGGCATACTATAGTATGTCGTTTTTCACGATTTCGGAGGATTTAAAAAAAAAGGTGAAAATCACGCAAAAGCGAAAGGCTATAGTCCATGGTGTCGGAGGGCATACTATAGTATGTGGTTTTTCACGATTTCGGAGGATAAAAAAAAAAAGGTGAAAATCACGCAAAAGCGAAAGGCTATAGTCCATGGTGTCGGAGGGCATACTATAGTATGTCGTTTTTCACGATTTCGGAGGATTTAAAAAAAAAGGTGAAAATCACGCAAAAGCGAAAGGCTATAGTCCATGGTGTCGGAGGGCATACTATAGTATGTGGTTTTTCACGATTTCGGAGGATAAAAAAAAAAAGGTGAAAATCACGCAAAAGCGAAAGGCTATAGTCCATGGTGTCGGAGGGCATACTATAGTATGTCGTTTTTCACGATTTCGGAGGATTTAAAAAAAAAGGTGAAAATCACGCAAAAGCGAAAGGCTATAGTCCATGGTGTCGGAGGGCATACTATAGTATGTGGTTTTTCACGATTTAGGAGGATAAAAAAAAAAAGGTGAAAATCACGCAAAAGCGAAAGGCTATAGTCCATGGTGTCGGAGGGCATACTATAGTATGTCGTTTTTCACGATTTCGGAGGATTTGAAAAAAAGGTGAAAATCACGCAAAAGCGAAAGGCTATAGTCCATGGTGTCGGAGAGCATACTATAGTATGTCGTTTTAAACGATTTCGGAGGATTTAAAAAAAAGGTGAAAATCACGCAAAAGCGAAAGGCTATAGTCCATGGTGTCGGAGGGCATACTATAGTATGTCGTTTTTCACGATTTCGGAGGATTTGAAAAAAAGGTGAAAATCACGCAAAAGCGAAAGGCTATAGTCCATGGTGTCGGAGGGCATACAATAGTATGTCGTTTTTCACGATTTCGGAGGATTTTAAAAAAAAGGTGAAAATCACGCAAAAGCGAAAGGCTATAGTCCATGGTGTCGGAGGGCATACTATAGTATGTGGTTTTTCACGATTTCGGAGGATAAAAAAAAAAAGGTGAAAATCACGCAAAAGCGAAAGGCTATAGTCCATGGTGTCGGAGGGCATACTATAGTATGTCGTTTTTCACGATTTCGGAGGATTTGAAAAAAAGGTGAAAATCACGCAAAAGCGAAAGGCTATAGTCCATGGTGTCGGAGAGCATACTATAGTATGTCGTTTTTAACGATTTCGGAGGATTAAAAAAAAAGGTGAAAATCACGCAAAAGCGAAAGGCTATAGTCCATGGTGTCGGAGGGCATACTATAGTATGTCGTTTTTCACGATTTCGGAGGATTTGAAAAAAAGGTGAAAATCACGCAAAAGCGAAAGGCTATAGTCCATGGTGTCGGAGGGCATACTATAGTATGTCGTTTTTCACGATTTCGGAGGATTTAAAAAAAAAGGTGAAAATCACGCAAAAGCGAAAGGCTATAGTCCATGGTCTCGGACCGCATACTAGTATGTCGTTTTTCACGATTTCGGAGGATTTAAAAAAAAAAGTGAAAATCACGCAAAAACGAAAGGCTATAGTCCATGGTGTCGGAGGGCATACTATAGTATGTCGTTTTTCACGATTTCGGAGGATTTAAAAAAAAAAGGTGAAAATCACGCAAAAGCGAAAGGCTATAGTCCATGGTGTCGGAGGGCATACTATAGTATGTGGTTTTTCACGATTTCGGAGGATTAAAAAAAAAAGGTGAAAATCACGCAAAAGCGAAAGGCTATAGTCCATGGTGTCGGAGGGCATACTATAGTATGTCGTTTTTCACGATTTCGGAGGATTAAAAAAAAAAGGTGAAAATCACGCAAAAGCGAAAGGCTATAGTCCATGGTGTCGGAGAGCATACTATAGTATGTCGTTTTTAACGATTTCGGAGGATTAAAAAAAAAGGTGAAAATCACGCAAAAGCAAAAGGCTATAGTCCATGGTGTCGGAGGGCATACTATAGTATGTCGTTTTTCACGATTTCGGAGGATTAAAAAAAAAAGGTGAAAATCACGCAAAAGCGAAAGGCTATAGTCCATGGTGTCGGAGGGCATACTATAGTATGTCGTTTTTCACGATTTCGGAGGATTTGAAAAAAAGGTGAAAATCACGCAAAAGCGAAAGGCTATAGTCCATGGTGTCGGAGGGCATACTATAGTATGTCGTTTTTCACGATTTCGGAGGATTTAAAAAAAAAGGTGAAAATCACGCAAAAGCGAAAGGCTATAGTCCATGGTGTCGGAGGGCATACTATAGTATGTGGTTTTTCACGATTTCGGAGGATAAAAAAAAAAAGGTGAAAATCACGCAAAAGCGAAAGGCTATAGTCCATGGTGTCGGAGGGCATACTATAGTATGTCGTTTTTCACGATTTCGGAGGATTTAAAAAAAAAGGTGAAAATCACGCAAAAGCGAAAGGCTATAGTCCATGGTGTCGGAGGGCATACTATAGTATGTCGTTTTTCACGATTTCGGAGGATTTAAAAAAAAAGGTGAAAATCACGCAAAAGCGAAAGGCTATAGTCCATGGTGTCGGAGGGCATACTATAGTATGTCGTTTTTCACGATTTCGGAGGATTTGAAAAAAAGGTGAAAATCACGCAAAAGCGAAAGGCTATAGTCCATGGTGTCGGAGAGCATACTATAGTATGTCGTTTTTAACGATTTCGGAGGATTTAAAAAAAAAGGTGAAAATCACGCAAAAGCAAAAGGCTATAGTCCATGGTGTCGGAGGGCATACTATAGTATGTCGTTTTTCACGATTTCGGAGGATTTTTAAAAAGAAAGGTGAAAATCACGCAAAAGCGAAAGGCTATAGTCCATGGTCTCGGACCGCATACTAGTATGTCGTTTTTCACGATTTCGGAGGATTTTAAAAAAAAGGTGAAAATCACGCAAAGGCGAAAGGCTATAGTCCATGGTGTCGGAGGGCATACTATAGTATGTGGTTTTTCACGATTTCGGAGGATAAAAAAAAAAAGGTGAAAATCACGCAAAAGCGAAAGGCTATAGTCCATGGTGTCGGAGGGCATACTATAGTATGTCGTTTTTCACGATTTCGGAGGATTTGAAAAAAAGGTGAAAATCACGCAAAAGCGAAAGGCTATAGTCCATGGTGTCGGAGAGCATACTATAGTATGTCGTTTTTAACGATTTCGGAGGATTTAAAAAAAAGGTGAAAATCACGCAAAAGCGAAAGGCTATAGTCCATGGTGTCGGAGGGCATACTATAGTATGTCGTTTTTCATGATTTCGGAGGATTTGAAAAAAATGTGAAAATCACGCAAAAGCGAAAGGCTATAGTCCATGGTGTCGGAGGGCATACTATAGTATGTCGTTTTTCACGATTTCGGAGGATTTAAAAAAAAAGGTGAAAATCACGCAAAAGCGAAAGGCTATAGTCCATGGTGTCGGAGGGCATACTATAGTATGTGGTTTTTCACGATTTCGGAGGATAAAAAAAAAAAGGTGAAAATCACGCAAAAGCGAAAGGCTATAGTCCATGGTGTCGGAGGGCATACTATAGTATGTCGTTTTTCACGATTTCGGAGGATTTAAAAAAAAAGGTGAAAATCACGCAAAAGCGAAAGGCTATAGTCCATGGTGTCGGAGGGCATACTATAGTATGTGGTTTTTCACGATTTCGGAGGATAAAAAAAAAAAGGTGAAAATCACGCAAAAGCGAAAGGCTATAGTCCATGGTGTCGGAGGGCATACTATAGTATGTCGTTTTTCACGATTTCGGAGGATTTAAAAAAAAAGGTGAAAATCACGCAAAAGCGAAAGGCTATAGTCCATGGTGTCGGAGGGCATACTATAGTATGTGGTTTTTCACGATTTAGGAGGATAAAAAAAAAAAGGTGAAAATCACGCAAAAGCGAAAGGCTATAGTCCATGGTGTCGGAGGGCATACTATAGTATGTCGTTTTTCACGATTTCGGAGGATTTGAAAAAAAGGTGAAAATCACGCAAAAGCGAAAGGCTATAGTCCATGGTGTCGGAGAGCATACTATAGTATGTCGTTTTAAACGATTTCGGAGGATTTAAAAAAAAGGTGAAAATCACGCAAAAGCGAAAGGCTATAGTCCATGGTGTCGGAGGGCATACTATAGTATGTCGTTTTTCACGATTTCGGAGGATTTGAAAAAAAGGTGAAAATCACGCAAAAGCGAAAGGCTATAGTCCATGGTGTCGGAGGGCATACAATAGTATGTCGTTTTTCACGATTTCGGAGGATTTAAAAAAAAAGGTGAAAATCACGCAAAAGCGAAAGGCTATAGTCCATGGTGTCGGAGGGCATACTATAGTATGTGGTTTTTAACGATTTCGGAGGATTTAAAAAAAAGGTGAAAATCACGCAAAAGCGAAAGGCTATAGTCCATGGTGTCGGAGGGCATACTATAGTATGTCGTTTTTCATGATTTCGGAGGATTTGAAAAAAATGTGAAAATCACGCAAAAGCGAAAGGCTATAGTCCATGGTGTCGGAGGGCATACTATAGTATGTCGTTTTTCACGATTTCGGAGGATTTAAAAAAAAAGGTGAAAATCACGCAAAAGCGAAAGGCTATAGTCCATGGTGTCGGAGGGCATACTATAGTATGTGGTTTTTCACGATTTCGGAGGATAAAAAAAAAAAGGTGAAAATCACGCAAAAGCGAAAGGCTATAGTCCATGGTGTCGGAGGGCATACTATAGTATGTCGTTTTTCACGATTTCGGAGGATTTAAAAAAAAAGGTGAAAATCACGCAAAAGCGAAAGGCTATAGTCCATGGTGTCGGAGGGCATACTATAGTATGTGGTTTTTCACGATTTCGGAGGATAAAAAAAAAAAGGTGAAAATCACGCAAAAGCGAAAGGCTATAGTCCATGGTGTCGGAGGGCATACTATAGTATGTCGTTTTTCACGATTTCGGAGGATTTAAAAAAAAAGGTGAAAATCACGCAAAAGCGAAAGGCTATAGTCCATGGTGTCGGAGGGCATACTATAGTATGTGGTTTTTCACGATTTAGGAGGATAAAAAAAAAAAGGTGAAAATCACGCAAAAGCGAAAGGCTATAGTCCATGGTGTCGGAGGGCATACTATAGTATGTCGTTTTTCACGATTTCGGAGGATTTGAAAAAAAGGTGAAAATCACGCAAAAGCGAAAGGCTATAGTCCATGGTGTCGGAGAGCATACTATAGTATGTCGTTTTAAACGATTTCGGAGGATTTAAAAAAAAGGTGAAAATCACGCAAAAGCGAAAGGCTATAGTCCATGGTGTCGGAGGGCATACTATAGTATGTCGTTTTTCACGATTTCGGAGGATTTGAAAAAAAGGTGAAAATCACGCAAAAGCGAAAGGCTATAGTCCATGGTGTCGGAGGGCATACAATAGTATGTCGTTTTTCACGATTTCGGAGGATTTAAAAAAAAAGGTGAAAATCACGCAAAAGCGAAAGGCTATAGTCCATGGTGTCGGAGGGCATACTATAGTATGTGGTTTTTCACGATTTCGGAGGATAAAAAAAAAAAGGTGAAAATCACGCAAAAGCGAAAGGCTATAGTCCATGGTGTCGGAGGGCATACTATAGTATGTCGTTTTTCACGATTTCGGAGGATTTGAAAAAAAGGTGAAAATCACGCAAAAGCGAAAGGCTATAGTCCATGGTGTCGGAGAGCATACTATAGTATGTCGTTTTTAACGATTTCGGAGGATTAAAAAAAAAGGTGAAAATCACGCAAAAGCGAAAGGCTATAGTCCATGGTGTCGGAGGGCATACTATAGTATGTCGTTTTTCACGATTTCGGAGGATTTGAAAAAAAGGTGAAAATCACGCAAAAGCGAAAGGCTATAGTCCATGGTGTCGGAGGGCATACTATAGTATGTCGTTTTTCACGATTTCGGAGGATTTAAAAAAAAAGGTGAAAATCACGCAAAAGCGAAAGGCTATAGTCCATGGTGTCGGAGGGCATACTATAGTATGTCGTTTTTCACGATTTCGGAGGATTTAAAAAAAAAAGGTGAAAATCACGCAAAAGCGAAAGGCTATAGTCCATGGTGTCGGAGGGCATACTATAGTATGTGGTTTTTCACGATTTCGGAGGATTAAAAAAAAAAGGTGAAAATCACGCAAAAGCGAAAGGCTATAGTCCATGGTGTCGGAGGGCATACTATAGTATGTCGTTTTTCACGATTTCGGAGGATTAAAAAAAAAAGGTGAAAATCACGCAAAAGCGAAAGGCTATAGTCCATGGTGTCGGAGAGCATACTATAGTATGTCGTTTTTAACGATTTCGGAGGATTTAAAAAAAAGGTGAAAATCACGCAAAAGCAAAAGGCTATAGTCCATGGTGTCGGAGGGCATACTATAGTATGTGGTTTTTCACGATTTCGGAGGATTTAAAAAAAAAGGTGAAAATCACGCAAAAGCGAAAGGCTATAGTCCATGGTGTCGGAGGGCATACTATAGTATGTCGTTTTTCACGATTTCGGAGGATTTTAAAAAAAGGTGAAAATCACGCAAAAGCGAAAGGCTATAGTCCATGGTGTCGGAGGGCATACTATAGTATGTGGTTTTTCACGATTTCGGAGGATTTAAAAAAAAAAGGTGAAAATCACGCAAAAGCGAAAGGCTATAGTCCATGGTGTCGGAGGGCATACTATAGTATGTCGTTTTTCACGATTTCGGAGGATCTAAAAAAAAAGGTGAAAATCACGCAAAAGCGAAAGGCTATAGTCCATGGTCTCGGACCGCATACTAGTATGTCGTTTTTCACGATTTCGGAGGATTTAAAAAAAAAAGGTGAAAATCACGCAAAAGCGAAAGGTTATAGTCCATGGTGTCGGAGGGCATACTATAGTATGTCGTTTTTCACGATTTCGGAGGATTTTTAAAAAAAAGGTGAAAATCACGCAAAAGCGAAAGGCTATAGTCCATGGTGTCGGAGGGCATACTATAGTATGTGGTTTTTCACGATTTCGGAGGATTTAAAAAAAAAGGTGAAAATCACGCAAAAGCGAAAGGCTATAGTCCATGGTGTCGGAGGGCATACTATAGTATGTCGTTTTTCACGATTTCGGAGGATTTGAAAAAAAGGTGAAAATCACGCAAAAGCGAAAGGCTATAGTCCATGGTGTCGGAGACCATACTATAGTATGTGGTTTTTCACGATTTCGGAGGATTTAAAAAAAAAGGTGAACAATCACGCAAAAGCGAAAGGCTATAGTCCATGGTGTCGGAGGGCATACTATAGTATGTCGTTTTTCACGATTTCGGAGGATTTGAAAAAAAGGTGAAAATCACGCAAAAGCGAAAGGCTATAGTCCATGGTGTCGGAGAGCATACTATAGTATGTCGTTTTTAACGATTTCGGAGGATTTAAAAAAAAAGGTGAAAATCACGCAAAAGCAAAAGGCTATAGTCCATGGTGTCGGAGGGCATACTATAGTATGTCGTTTTTCACGATTTCGGAGGATTTTTAAAAAGAAAGGTGAAAATCACGCAAAAGCGAAAGGCTATAGTCCATGGTCTCGGACCGCATACTAGTATGTCGTTTTTCACGATTTCGGAGGATTTAAAAAAAAAGGTGAAAATCACGCAAAGGCGAAAGGCTATAGTCCATGGTGTCGGAGGGCATACTATAGTATGTGGTTTTTCACGATTTCGGAGGATAAAAAAAAAAAGGTGAAAATCACGCAAAAGCGAAAGGCTATAGTCCATGGTGTCGGAGGGCATACTATAGTATGTCGTTTTTCACGATTTCGGAGGATTTGAAAAAAAGGTGAAAATCACGCAAAAGCGAAAGGCTATAGTCCATGGTGTCGGAGAGCATACTATAGTATGTCGTTTTTAACGATTTCGGAGGATTTAAAAAAAAGGTGAAAATCACGCAAAAGCGAAAGGCTATAGTCCATGGTGTCGGAGGGCATACTATAGTATGTCGTTTTTCACGATTTCGGAGGATTTGAAAAAAAGGTGAAAATCACGCAAAAGCGAAAGGCTATAGTCCATGGTGTCGGAGGGCATACTATAGTATGTCGTTTTTCACGATTTCGGAGGATTTAAAAAAAAAGGTGAAAATCACGCAAAAGCGAAAGGCTATAGTCCATGGTGTCGGAGGGCATACTATAGTATGTGGTTTTTCACGATTTCGGAGGATAAAAAAAAAAAGGTGAAAATCACGCAAAAGCGAAAGGCTATAGTCCATGGTGTCGGAGGGCATACTATAGTATGTCGTTTTTCACGATTTCGGAGGATTTAAAAAAAAAGGTGAAAATCACGCAAAAGCGAAAGGCTATAGTCCATGGTGTCGGAGGGCATACTATAGTATGTCGTTTTTCACGATTTCGGAGGATTTAAAAAAAAAGGTGAAAATCACGCAAAAGCGAAAGGCTATAGTCCATGGTGTCGGAGGGCATACTATAGTATGTCGTTTTTCACGATTTCGGAGGATTTGAAAAAAAGGTGAAAATCACGCAAAAGCGAAAGGCTATAGTCCATGGTGTCGGAGAGCATACTATAGTATGTCGTTTTTAACGATTTCGGAGGATTTAAAAAAAAAGGTGAAAATCACGCAAAAGCAAAAGGCTATAGTCCATGGTGTCGGAGGGCATACTATAGTATGTCGTTTTTCACGATTTCGGAGGATTTTTAAAAAGAAAGGTGAAAATCACGCAAAAGCGAAAGGCTATAGTCCATGGTCTCGGACCGCATACTAGTATGTCGTTTTTCACGATTTCGGAGGATTTTAAAAAAAAGGTGAAAATCACGCAAAGGCGAAAGGCTATAGTCCATGGTGTCGGAGGGCATACTATAGTATGTGGTTTTTCACGATTTCGGAGGATAAAAAAAAAAAGGTGAAAATCACGCAAAAGCGAAAGGCTATAGTCCATGGTGTCGGAGGGCATACTATAGTATGTCGTTTTTCACGATTTCGGAGGATTTGAAAAAAAGGTGAAAATCACGCAAAAGCGAAAGGCTATAGTCCATGGTGTCGGAGAGCATACTATAGTATGTCGTTTTTAACGATTTCGGAGGATTTAAAAAAAAGGTGAAAATCACGCAAAAGCGAAAGGCTATAGTCCATGGTGTCGGAGGGCATACTATAGTATGTCGTTTTTCACGATTTCGGAGGATTTGAAAAAAAGGTGAAAATCACGCAAAAGCGAAAGGCTATAGTCCATGGTGTCGGAGGGCATACTATAGTATGTCGTTTTTCACGATTTCGGAGGATTTAAAAAAAAAGGTGAAAATCACGCAAAAGCGAAAGGCTATAGTCCATGGTGTCGGAGGGCATACTATAGTATGTGGTTTTTCACGATTTCGGAGGATAAAAAAAAAAAGGTGAAAATCACGCAAAAGCGAAAGGCTATAGTCCATGGTGTCGGAGGGCATACTATAGTATGTCGTTTTTCACGATTTCGGAGGATTTAAAAAAAAAAGGTGAAAATCACGCAAAAGCGAAAGGCTATAGTCCATGGTGTCGGAGGGCATACTATAGTATGTGGTTTTTCACGATTTCGGAGGATAAAAAAAAAAAGGTGAAAATCACGCAAAAGCGAAAGGCTATAGTCCATGGTGTCGGAGGGCATACTATAGTATGTCGTTTTTCACGATTTCGGAGGATTTAAAAAAAAAGGTGAAAATCACGCAAAAGCGAAAGGCTATAGTCCATGGTGTCGGAGGGCATACTATAGTATGTGGTTTTTCACGATTTAGGAGGATAAAAAAAAAAAGGTGAAAATCACGCAAAAGCGAAAGGCTATAGTCCATGGTGTCGGAGGGCATACTATAGTATGTCGTTTTTCACGATTTCGGAGGATTTGAAAAAAAGGTGAAAATCACGCAAAAGCGAAAGGCTATAGTCCATGGTGTCGGAGAGCATACTATAGTATGTCGTTTTAAACGATTTCGGAGGATTTAAAAAAAAGGTGAAAATCACGCAAAAGCGAAAGGCTATAGTCCATGGTGTCGGAGGGCATACTATAGTATGTCGTTTTTCACGATTTCGGAGGATTTGAAAAAAAGGTGAAAATCACGCAAAAGCGAAAGGCTATAGTCCATGGTGTCGGAGGGCATACAATAGTATGTCGTTTTTCACGATTTCGGAGGATTTTAAAAAAAAGGTGAAAATCACGCAAAAGCGAAAGGCTATAGTCCATGGTGTCGGAGGGCATACTATAGTATGTGGTTTTTCACGATTTCGGAGGATAAAAAAAAAAAGGTGAAAATCACGCAAAAGCGAAAGGCTATAGTCCATGGTGTCGGAGGGCATACTATAGTATGTCGTTTTTCACGATTTCGGAGGATTTGAAAAAAAGGTGAAAATCACGCAAAAGCGAAAGGCTATAGTCCATGGTGTCGGAGAGCATACTATAGTATGTCGTTTTTAACGATTTCGGAGGATTAAAAAAAAAGGTGAAAATCACGCAAAAGCGAAAGGCTATAGTCCATGGTGTCGGAGGGCATACTATAGTATGTCGTTTTTCACGATTTCGGAGGATTTGAAAAAAAGGTGAAAATCACGCAAAAGCGAAAGGCTATAGTCCATGGTCTCGGACCGCATACTAGTATGTCGTTTTTCACGATTTCGGAGGATTTAAAAAAAAAAGTGAAAATCACGCAAAAACGAAAGGCTATAGTCCATGGTGTCGGAGGGCATACTATAGTATGTCGTTTTTCACGATTTCGGAGGATTTAAAAAAAAAAGGTGAAAATCACGCAAAAGCGAAAGGCTATAGTCCATGGTGTCGGAGGGCATACTATAGTATGTGGTTTTTCACGATTTCGGAGGATTAAAAAAAAAAGGTGAAAATCACGCAAAAGCGAAAGGCTATAGTCCATGGTGTCGGAGGGCATACTATAGTATGTCGTTTTTCACGATTTCGGAGGATTAAAAAAAAAAGGTGAAAATCACGCAAAAGCGAAAGGCTATAGTCCATGGTGTCGGAGAGCATACTATAGTATGTCGTTTTTAACGATTTCGGAGGATTAAAAAAAAAGGTGAAAATCACGCAAAAGCAAAAGGCTATAGTCCATGGTGTCGGAGGGCATACTATAGTATGTCGTTTTTCACGATTTCGGAGGATTAAAAAAAAAAGGTGAAAATCACGCAAAAGCGAAAGGCTATAGTCCATGGTGTCGGAGGGCATACTATAGTATGTCGTTTTTCACGATTTCGGAGGATTTGAAAAAAAGGTGAAAATCACGCAAAAGCGAAAGGCTATAGTCCATGGTGTCGGAGGGCATACTATAGTATGTCGTTTTTCACGATTTCGGAGGATTTAAAAAAAAAAGGTGAAAATCACGCAAAAGCGAAAGGCTATAGTCCATGGTCTCGGACCGCATACTAGTATGTCGTTTTTCACGATTTCGGAGGATTTAAAAAAAAAAGGTGAAAATCACGCAAAAGCGAAAGGCTATAGTCCATGGTGTCGGAGGGGATACTATAGTATGTCGTTTTTCACGATTTCGGAGGATTTAAAAAAAAAAGGTGAAAATCACGCAAAAGCGAAAGGCTATAGTCCATGGTGTCGGAGGGGATACTATAGTATGTCGTTTTTCACGATTTCGGAGGATTTAAAAAAAAAGGTGAAAATCACGCAAAAGCGAAAGGCTATAGTCCATGGTCTCGGACCGCATACTAGTATGTCGTTTTTCACGATTTCGGAGGATTTGAAAAAGAGGTGAAAATCACGCAAAAGCGAAAGGCTATAGTCCATGGTGTCGGAGGGCATACTATAGTATGTCGTTTTTCACGATTTTGGAGGATTTGAAAAAAAGGTGAAAATCACGCAAAAGCGAAAGGCTATAGTCCATGGTGTCGGAGGGCATACTATAGTATGTCGTTTTTCACGATTTCAGAGGATTTGAAAAAAAGGTGAAAATCACGCAAAAGCGAAAGGCTATAGTCCATGGTGTCGGAGGGCATACTATAGTATGTCGTTTTTCACGATTTCGTAGGATTTGAAAAAAAGGTGAAAATCACGCAAAAGCGAAAGGCTATAGTCCATGGTGTCGGAGGGCATACTATAGTATGTCGTTTTTCACGATTTCGGAGGATTTAAAAAAAAAAGGTGAAAATCACGCAAAAGCGAAAGGCTATAGTCCATGGTGTCGGAGGGCATACTATAGTATGTGGTTTTTCACGATTTCGGAGGATTAAAAAAAAAAGGTGAAAATCACGCAAAAGCGAAAGGCTATAGTCCATGGTGTCGGAGGGCATACTATAGTATGTCGTTTTTCACGATTTCGGAGGATTAAAAAAAAAAGGTGAAAATCACGCAAAAGCGAAAGGCTATAGTCCATGGTGTCGGAGAGCATACTATAGTATGTCGTTTTTAACGATTTCGGAGGATTTAAAAAAAAAAGGTGAAAATCACGCAAAAGCAAAAGGCTATAGTCCATGGTGTCGGAGGGCATACTATAGTATGTCGTTTTTCACGATTTCGGAGGATTAAAAAAAAAAGGTGAAAATCACGCAAAAGCGAAAGGCTATAGTCCATGGTGTCGGAGGGCATACTATAGTATGTCGTTTTTCACGATTTCGGAGGATTTGAAAAAAAGGTGAAAATCACGCAAAAGCGAAAGGCTATAGTCCATGGTGTCGGAGGGCATACTATAGTATGTCGTTTTTCACGATTTCGGAGGATTTAAAAAAAAAAGGTGAAAATCACGCAAAAGCGAAAGGCTATAGTCCATGGTCTCGGACCGCATACTAGTATGTCGTTTTTCACGATTTCGGAGGATTTAAAAAAAAAAGGTGAAAATCACGCAAAAGCGAAAGGCTATAGTCCATGGTGTCGGAGGGGATACTATAGTATGTCGTTTTTCACGATTTCGGAGGATTTAAAAAAAAAAGGTGAAAATCACGCAAAAGCGAAAGGCTATAGTCCATGGTGTCGGAGGGGATACTATAGTATGTCGTTTTTCACGATTTCGGAGGATTTAAAAAAAAAGGTGAAAATCACGCAAAAGCGAAAGGCTATAGTCCATGGTCTCGGACCGCATACTAGTATGTCGTTTTTCACGATTTCGGAGGATTTGAAAAAGAGGTGAAAATCACGCAAAAGCGAAAGGCTATAGTCCATGGTGTCGGAGGGCATACTATAGTATGTCGTTTTTCACGATTTTGGAGGATTTGAAAAAAAGGTGAAAATCACGCAAAAGCGAAAGGCTATAGTCCATGGTGTCGGAGGGCATACTATAGTATGTCGTTTTTCACGATTTCAGAGGATTTGAAAAAAAGGTGAAAATCACGCAAAAGCGAAAGGCTATAGTCCATGGTGTCGGAGGGCATACTATAGTATGTCGTTTTTCACGATTTCGTAGGATTTGAAAAAAAGGTGAAAATCACGCAAAAGCGAAAGGCTATAGTCCATGGTGTCGGAGGGCATACTATAGTATGTCGTTTTTCACGATTTTGGAGGATTTGAAAAAAAGGTGAAAATCACGCAAAAGCGAAAGGCTATAGTCCATGGTGTCGGAGGGCATACTATAGTATGTCGTTTTTCACGATTTCGGAGGATTTGAAAAAAAGGTGAAAATCACGCAAAAGCGAAAGGCTATAGTCCATGGTGTCGGAGAGCATACTATAGTATGTCGTTTTTAACGATTTCGGAGGATTTAAAAAAAAGGTGAAAATCACGCAAAAGCAAAAGGCTATAGTCCATGGTGTCGGAGGGCATACTATAGTATGTCGTTTTTCACGATTTCGGAGGATTTGAAAAAAAGGTGAAAATCACGCAAAAGCGAAAGGCTATAGTCCATGGTGTCGGAGGGCATACTATAGTATGTCGTTTTTCACGATTTCGGAGGATTTAAAAAAAAAGGTGAAAATCACGCAAAAGCGAAAGGCTATAGTCCATGGTCTCGGACCGCATACTAGTATGTCGTTTTTCACGATTTCGGAGGATTTAAAAAAAAAAGGTGAAAATCACGCAAAAGCGAAAGGCTATAGTCCATGGTGTCGGAGGGGATACTATAGTATGTCGTTTTTCACGATTTCGGAGGATTTAAAAAAAAAAGGTGAAAATCACGCAAAAGCGAAAGGCTATAGTCCATGGTGTCGGAGGGCATACTATAGTATGTCGTTTTTCACGATTTCGGAGGATTTGAAAAAAAGGTGAAAATCACGCAAAAGCGAAAGGCTATAGTCCATGGTGTCGGAGAGCATACTATAGTATGTCGTTTTTAACGATTTCGGAGGATTTAAAAAAAAGGTGAAAATCACGCAAAAGCAAAAGGCTATAGTCCATGGTGTCGGAGGGCATACTATAGTATGTCGTTTTTCACGATTTCGGAGGATTTGAAAAAAAGGTGAAAATCACGCAAAAGCGAAAGGCTATAGTCCATGGTGTCGGAGGGCATACTATAGTATGTCGTTTTTCACGATTTCGGAGGATTTAAAAAAAAAAGGTGAAAATCACGCAAAAGCGAAAGGCTATAGTCCATGGTCTCGGACCGCATACTAGTATGTCGTTTTTCACGATTTCGGAGGATTTAAAAAAAAAAGGTGAAAATCACGCAAAAGCGAAAGGCTATAGTCCATGGTGTCGGAGGGGATACTATAGTATGTCGTTTTTCACGATTTCGGAGGATTTAAAAAAAAAAGGTGAAAATCACGCAAAAGCGAAAGGCTATAGTCCATGGTGTCGGAGGGGATACTATAGTATGTCGTTTTTCACGATTTCGGAGGATTTAAAAAAAAAGGTGAAAATCACGCAAAAGCGAAAGGCTATAGTCCATGGTCTCGGACCGCATACTAGTATGTCGTTTTTCACGATTTCGGAGGATTTGAAAAAGAGGTGAAAATCACGCAAAAGCGAAAGGCTATAGTCCATGGTGTCGGAGGGCATACTATAGTATGTCGTTTTTCACGATTTTGGAGGATTTGAAAAAAAGGTGAAAATCACGCAAAAGCGAAAGGCTATAGTCCATGGTGTCGGAGGGCATACTATAGTATGTCGTTTTTCACGATTTCAGAGGATTTGAAAAAAAGGTGAAAATCACGCAAAAGCGAAAGGCTATAGTCCATGGTGTCGGAGGGCATACTATAGTATGTCGTTTTTCACGATTTCGTAGGATTTGAAAAAAAGGTGAAAATCACGCAAAAGCGAAAGGCTATAGTCCATGGTGTCGGAGGGCATACTATAGTATGTCGTTTTTCACGATTTCGGAGGATTTAAAAAAAAAAGGTGAAAATCACGCAAAAGCGAAAGGCTATAGTCCATGGTGTCGGAGGGCATACTATAGTATGTGGTTTTTCACGATTTCGGAGGATTAAAAAAAAAAGGTGAAAATCACGCAAAAGCGAAAGGCTATAGTCCATGGTGTCGGAGGGCATACTATAGTATGTCGTTTTTCACGATTTCGGAGGATTAAAAAAAAAAGGTGAAAATCACGCAAAAGCGAAAGGCTATAGTCCATGGTGTCGGAGAGCATACTATAGTATGTCGTTTTTAACGATTTCGGAGGATTTAAAAAAAAAAGGTGAAAATCACGCAAAAGCAAAAGGCTATAGTCCATGGTGTCGGAGGGCATACTATAGTATGTCGTTTTTCACGATTTCGGAGGATTAAAAAAAAAAGGTGAAAATCACGCAAAAGCGAAAGGCTATAGTCCATGGTGTCGGAGGGCATACTATAGTATGTCGTTTTTCACGATTTCGGAGGATTTGAAAAAAAGGTGAAAATCACGCAAAAGCGAAAGGCTATAGTCCATGGTGTCGGAGGGCATACTATAGTATGTCGTTTTTCACGATTTCGGAGGATTTAAAAAAAAAAGGTGAAAATCACGCAAAAGCGAAAGGCTATAGTCCATGGTCTCGGACCGCATACTAGTATGTCGTTTTTCACGATTTCGGAGGATTTAAAAAAAAAAGGTGAAAATCACGCAAAAGCGAAAGGCTATAGTCCATGGTGTCGGAGGGGATACTATAGTATGTCGTTTTTCACGATTTCGGAGGATTTAAAAAAAAAAGGTGAAAATCACGCAAAAGCGAAAGGCTATAGTCCATGGTGTCGGAGGGGATACTATAGTATGTCGTTTTTCACGATTTCGGAGGATTTAAAAAAAAAGGTGAAAATCACGCAAAAGCGAAAGGCTATAGTCCATGGTCTCGGACCGCATACTAGTATGTCGTTTTTCACGATTTCGGAGGATTTGAAAAAGAGGTGAAAATCACGCAAAAGCGAAAGGCTATAGTCCATGGTGTCGGAGGGCATACTATAGTATGTCGTTTTTCACGATTTTGGAGGATTTGAAAAAAAGGTGAAAATCACGCAAAAGCGAAAGGCTATAGTCCATGGTGTCGGAGGGCATACTATAGTATGTCGTTTTTCACGATTTCAGAGGATTTGAAAAAAAGGTGAAAATCACGCAAAAGCGAAAGGCTATAGTCCATGGTGTCGGAGGGCATACTATAGTATGTCGTTTTTCACGATTTCGTAGGATTTGAAAAAAAGGTGAAAATCACGCAAAAGCGAAAGGCTATAGTCCATGGTGTCGGAGGGCATACTATAGTATGTCGTTTTTCACGATTTTGGAGGATTTGAAAAAAAGGTGAAAATCACGCAAAAGCGAAAGGCTATAGTCCATGGTGTCGGAGGGCATACTATAGTATGTCGTTTTTCACGATTTCGGAGGATTTGAAAAAAAGGTGAAAATCACGCAAAAGCGAAAGGCTATAGTCCATGGTGTCGGAGAGCATACTATAGTATGTCGTTTTTAACGATTTCGGAGGATTTAAAAAAAAGGTGAAAATCACGCAAAAGCAAAAGGCTATAGTCCATGGTGTCGGAGGGCATACTATAGTATGTCGTTTTTCACGATTTCGGAGGATTTGAAAAAAAGGTGAAAATCACGCAAAAGCGAAAGGCTATAGTCCATGGTGTCGGAGGGCATACTATAGTATGTCGTTTTTCACGATTTCGGAGGATTTAAAAAAAAAGGTGAAAATCACGCAAAAGCGAAAGGCTATAGTCCATGGTGTCGGAGGGCATACTATAGTATGTCGTTTTTCACGATTTCGGAGGATTTAAAAAAAAAAGGTGAAAATCACGCAAAAGCGAAAGGCTATAGTCCATGGTGTCGGAGGGCATACTATAGTATGTGGTTTTTCACGATTTCGGAGGATTAAAAAAAAAAGGTGAAAATCACGCAAAAGCGAAAGGCTATAGTCCATGGTGTCGGAGGGCATACTATAGTATGTCGTTTTTCACGATTTCGGAGGATTAAAAAAAAAAGGTGAAAATCACGCAAAAGCGAAAGGCTATAGTCCATGGTGTCGGAGAGCATACTATAGTATGTCGTTTTTAACGATTTCGGAGGATTTAAAAAAAAGGTGAAAATCACGCAAAAGCAAAAGGCTATAGTCCATGGTGTCGGAGGGCATACTATAGTATGTGGTTTTTCACGATTTCGGAGGATTTAAAAAAAAAGGTGAAAATCACGCAAAAGCGAAAGGCTATAGTCCATGGTGTCGGAGGGCATACTATAGTATGTCGTTTTTCACGATTTCGGAGGATTTTAAAAAAAGGTGAAAATCACGCAAAAGCGAAAGGCTATAGTCCATGGTGTCGGAGGGCATACTATAGTATGTGGTTTTTCACGATTTCGGAGGATTTAAAAAAAAAAGGTGAAAATCACGCAAAAGCGAAAGGCTATAGTCCATGGTGTCGGAGGGCATACTATAGTATGTCGTTTTTCACGATTTCGGAGGATCTAAAAAAAAAGGTGAAAATCACGCAAAAGCGAAAGGCTATAGTCCATGGTCTCGGACCGCATACTAGTATGTCGTTTTTCACGATTTCGGAGGATTTAAAAAAAAAAGGTGAAAATCACGCAAAAGCGAAAGGTTATAGTCCATGGTGTCGGAGGGCATACTATAGTATGTCGTTTTTCACGATTTCGGAGGATTTTTAAAAAAAAGGTGAAAATCACGCAAAAGCGAAAGGCTATAGTCCATGGTGTCGGAGGGCATACTATAGTATGTGGTTTTTCACGATTTCGGAGGATTTAAAAAAAAAGGTGAAAATCACGCAAAAGCGAAAGGCTATAGTCCATGGTGTCGGAGGGCATACTATAGTATGTCGTTTTTCACGATTTCGGAGGATTTGAAAAAAAGGTGAAAATCACGCAAAAGCGAAAGGCTATAGTCCATGGTGTCGGAGACCATACTATAGTATGTGGTTTTTCACGATTTCGGAGGATTTAAAAAAAAAGGTGAACAATCACGCAAAAGCGAAAGGCTATAGTCCATGGTGTCGGAGGGCATACTATAGTATGTCGTTTTTCACGATTTCGGAGGATTTGAAAAAAAGGTGAAAATCACGCAAAAGCGAAAGGCTATAGTCCATGGTGTCGGAGAGCATACTATAGTATGTCGTTTTTAACGATTTCGGAGGATTTAAAAAAAAAGGTGAAAATCACGCAAAAGCAAAAGGCTATAGTCCATGGTGTCGGAGGGCATACTATAGTATGTCGTTTTTCACGATTTCGGAGGATTTTTAAAAAGAAAGGTGAAAATCACGCAAAAGCGAAAGGCTATAGTCCATGGTCTCGGACCGCATACTAGTATGTCATTTTTCACGATTTCGGAGGATTTAAAAAAAAAGGTGAAAATCACGCAAAGGCGAAAGGCTATAGTCCATGGTGTCGGAGGGCATACTATAGTATGTGGTTTTTCACGATTTCGGAGGATAAAAAAAAAAAGGTGAAAATCACGCAAAAGCGAAAGGCTATAGTCCATGGTGTCGGAGGGCATACTATAGTATGTCGTTTTTCACGATTTCGGAGGATTTGAAAAAAAGGTGAAAATCACGCAAAAGCGAAAGGCTATAGTCCATGGTGTCGGAGAGCATACTATAGTATGTCGTTTTTAACGATTTCGGAGGATTTAAAAAAAAGGTGAAAATCACGCAAAAGCGAAAGGCTATAGTCCATGGTGTCGGAGGGCATACTATAGTATGTCGTTTTTCACGATTTCGGAGGATTTGAAAAAAAGGTGAAAATCACGCAAAAGCGAAAGGCTATAGTCCATGGTGTCGGAGGGCATACTATAGTATGTCGTTTTTCACGATTTCGGAGGATTTAAAAAAAAAGGTGAAAATCACGCAAAAGCGAAAGGCTATAGTCCATGGTGTCGGAGGGCATACTATAGTATGTGGTTTTTCACGATTTCGGAGGATAAAGAAAAAAAGGTGAAAATCACGCAAAAGCGAAAGGCTATAGTCCATGGTGTCGGAGGGCATACTATAGTATGTCGTTTTTCACGATTTCGGAGGATTTAAAAAAAAAGGTGAAAATCACGCAAAAGCGAAAGGCTATAGTCCATGGTGTCGGAGGGCATACTATAGTATGTCGTTTTTCACGATTTCGGAGGATTTAAAAAAAAAAGGTGAAAATCACGCAAAAGCGAAAGGCTATAGTCCATGGTGTCGGAGGGCATACTATAGTATGTCGTTTTTCACGATTTCGGAGGATTTGAAAAAAAGGTGAAAATCACGCAAAAGCGAAAGGCTATAGTCCATGGTGTCGGAGAGCATACTATAGTATGTCGTTTTTAACGATTTCGGAGGATTTAAAAAAAAAGGTGAAAATCACGCAAAAGCAAAAGGCTATAGTCCATGGTGTCGGAGGGCATACTATAGTATGTCGTTTTTCACGATTTCGGAGGATTTTTAAAAAGAAAGGTGAAAATCACGCAAAAGCGAAAGGCTATAGTCCATGGTCTCGGACCGCATACTAGTATGTCGTTTTTCACGATTTCGGAGGATTTTAAAAAAAAGGTGAAAATCACGCAAAGGCGAAAGGCTATAGTCCATGGTGTCGGAGGGCATACTATAGTATGTGGTTTTTCACGATTTCGGAGGATAAAAAAAAAAAGGTGAAAATCACGCAAAAGCGAAAGGCTATAGTCCATGGTGTCGGAGGGCATACTATAGTATGTCGTTTTTCACGATTTCGGAGGATTTGAAAAAAAGGTGAAAATCACGCAAAAGCGAAAGGCTATAGTCCATGGTGTCGGAGAGCATACTATAGTATGTCGTTTTTAACGATTTCGGAGGATTTAAAAAAAAGGTGAAAATCACGCAAAAGCGAAAGGCTATAGTCCATGGTGTCGGAGGGCATACTATAGTATGTCGTTTTTCACGATTTCGGAGGATTTGAAAAAAAGGTGAAAATCACGCAAAAGCGAAAGGCTATAGTCCATGGTGTCGGAGGGCATACTATAGTATGTCGTTTTTCACGATTTCGGAGGATTTAAAAAAAAAGGTGAAAATCACGCAAAAGCGAAAGGCTATAGTCCATGGTGTCGGAGGGCATACTATAGTATGTGGTTTTTCACGATTTCGGAGGATAAAAAAAAAAAGGTGAAAATCACGCAAAAGCGAAAGGCTATAGTCCATGGTGTCGGAGGGCATACTATAGTATGTCGTTTTTCACGATTTCGGAGGATTTAAAAAAAAAGGTGAAAATCACGCAAAAGCGAAAGGCTATAGTCCATGGTGTCGGAGGGCATACTATAGTATGTGGTTTTTCACGATTTCGGAGGATAAAAAAAAAAAGGTGAAAATCACGCAAAAGCGAAAGGCTATAGTCCATGGTGTCGGAGGGCATACTATAGTATGTCGTTTTTCACGATTTCGGAGGATTTAAAAAAAAAGGTGAAAATCACGCAAAAGCGAAAGGCTATAGTCCATGGTGTCGGAGGGCATACTATAGTATGTGGTTTTTCACGATTTAGGAGGATAAAAAAAAAAAGGTGAAAATCACGCAAAAGCGAAAGGCTATAGTCCATGGTGTCGGAGGGCATACTATAGTATGTCGTTTTTCACGATTTCGGAGGATTTGAAAAAAAGGTGAAAATCACGCAAAAGCGAAAGGCTATAGTCCATGGTGTCGGAGAGCATACTATAGTATGTCGTTTTAAACGATTTCGGAGGATTTAAAAAAAAGGTGAAAATCACGCAAAAGCGAAAGGCTATAGTCCATGGTGTCGGAGGGCATACTATAGTATGTCGTTTTTCACGATTTCGGAGGATTTGAAAAAAAGGTGAAAATCACGCAAAAGCGAAAGGCTATAGTCCATGGTGTCGGAGGGCATACAATAGTATGTCGTTTTTCACGATTTCGGAGGATTTTAAAAAAAAGGTGAAAATCACGCAAAAGCGAAAGGCTATAGTCCATGGTGTCGGAGGGCATACTATAGTATGTGGTTTTTCACGATTTCGGAGGATAAAAAAAAAAAGGTGAAAATCACGCAAAAGCGAAAGGCTATAGTCCATGGTGTCGGAGGGCATACTATAGTATGTCGTTTTTCACGATTTCGGAGGATTTGAAAAAAAGGTGAAAATCACGCAAAAGCGAAAGGCTATAGTCCATGGTGTCGGAGAGCATACTATAGTATGTCGTTTTTAACGATTTCGGAGGATTAAAAAAAAAGGTGAAAATCACGCAAAAGCGAAAGGCTATAGTCCATGGTGTCGGAGGGCATACTATAGTATGTCGTTTTTCACGATTTCGGAGGATTTGAAAAAAAGGTGAAAATCACGCAAAAGCGAAAGGCTATAGTCCATGGTGTCGGAGGGCATACTATAGTATGTCGTTTTTCACGATTTCGGAGGATTTAAAAAAAAAGGTGAAAATCACGCAAAAGCGAAAGGCTATAGTCCATGGTCTCGGACCGCATACTAGTATGTCGTTTTTCACGATTTCGGAGGATTTAAAAAAAAAATTGAAAATCACGCAAAAACGAAAGGCTATAGTCCATGGTGTCGGAGGGCATACTATAGTATGTCGTTTTTCACGATTTCGGAGGATTTAAAAAAAAAAGGTGAAAATCACGCAAAAGCGAAAGGCTATAGTCCATGGTGTCGGAGGGCATACTATAGTATGTGGTTTTTCACGATTTCGGAGGATTAAAAAAAAAAGGTGAAAATCACGCAAAAGCGAAAGGCTATAGTCCATGGTGTCGGAGGGCATACTATAGTATGTCGTTTTTCACGATTTCGGAGGATTAAAAAAAAAAGGTGAAAATCACGCAAAAGCGAAAGGCTATAGTCCATGGTGTCGGAGAGCATACTATAGTATGTCGTTTTTAACGATTTCGGAGGATTAAAAAAAAAGGTGAAAATCACGCAAAAGCAAAAGGCTATAGTCCATGGTGTCGGAGGGCATACTATAGTATGTCGTTTTTCACGATTTCGGAGGATTAAAAAAAAAAGGTGAAAATCACGCAAAAGCGAAAGGCTATAGTCCATGGTGTCGGAGGGCATACTATAGTATGTCGTTTTTCACGATTTCGGAGGATTTGAAAAAAAGGTGAAAATCACGCAAAAGCGAAAGGCTATAGTCCATGGTGTCGGAGGGCATACTATAGTATGTCGTTTTTCACGATTTCGGAGGATTTAAAAAAAAAAGGTGAAAATCACGCAAAAGCGAAAGGCTATAGTCCATGGTCTCGGACCGCATACTAGTATGTCGTTTTTCACGATTTCGGAGGATTTAAAAAAAAAAGGTGAAAATCACGCAAAAGCGAAAGGCTATAGTCCATGGTGTCGGAGGGGATACTATAGTATGTCGTTTTTCACGATTTCGGAGGATTTAAAAAAAAAAGGTGAAAATCACGCAAAAGCGAAAGGCTATAGTCCATGGTGTCGGAGGGGATACTATAGTATGTCGTTTTTCACGATTTCGGAGGATTTAAAAAAAAAGGTGAAAATCACGCAAAAGCGAAAGGCTATAGTCCATGGTCTCGGACCGCATACTAGTATGTCGTTTTTCACGATTTCGGAGGATTTGAAAAAGAGGTGAAAATCACGCAAAAGCGAAAGGCTATAGTCCATGGTGTCGGAGGGCATACTATAGTATGTCGTTTTTCACGATTTTGGAGGATTTGAAAAAAAGGTGAAAATCACGCAAAAGCGAAAGGCTATAGTCCATGGTGTCGGAGGGCATACTATAGTATGTCGTTTTTCACGATTTCAGAGGATTTGAAAAAAAGGTGAAAATCACGCAAAAGCGAAAGGCTATAGTCCATGGTGTCGGAGGGCATACTATAGTATGTCGTTTTTCACGATTTCGTAGGATTTGAAAAAAAGGTGAAAATCACGCAAAAGCGAAAGGCTATAGTCCATGGTGTCGGAGGGCATACTATAGTATGTCGTTTTTCACGATTTCGGAGGATTTAAAAAAAAAAGGTGAAAATCACGCAAAAGCGAAAGGCTATAGTCCATGGTGTCGGAGGGCATACTATAGTATGTGGTTTTTCACGATTTCGGAGGATTAAAAAAAAAAGGTGAAAATCACGCAAAAGCGAAAGGCTATAGTCCATGGTGTCGGAGGGCATACTATAGTATGTCGTTTTTCACGATTTCGGAGGATTAAAAAAAAAAGGTGAAAATCACGCAAAAGCGAAAGGCTATAGTCCATGGTGTCGGAGAGCATACTATAGTATGTCGTTTTTAACGATTTCGGAGGATTTAAAAAAAAGGTGAAAATCACGCAAAAGCAAAAGGCTATAGTCCATGGTGTCGGAGGGCATACTATAGTATGTCGTTTTTCACGATTTCGGAGGATTAAAAAAAAAAGGTGAAAATCACGCAAAAGCGAAAGGCTATAGTCCATGGTGTCGGAGGGCATACTATAGTATGTCGTTTTTCACGATTTCGGAGGATTTGAAAAAAAGGTGAAAATCACGCAAAAGCGAAAGGCTATAGTCCATGGTGTCGGAGGGCATACTATAGTATGTCGTTTTTCACGATTTCGGAGGATTTAAAAAAAAAAGGTGAAAATCACGCAAAAGCGAAAGGCTATAGTCCATGGTCTCGGACCGCATACTAGTATGTCGTTTTTCACGATTTCGGAGGATTTAAAAAAAAAAGGTGAAAATCACGCAAAAGCGAAAGGCTATAGTCCATGGTGTCGGAGGGGATACTATAGTATGTCGTTTTTCACGATTTCGGAGGATTTAAAAAAAAAAGGTGAAAATCACGCAAAAGCGAAAGGCTATAGTCCATGGTGTCGGAGGGGATACTATAGTATGTCGTTTTTCACGATTTCGGAGGATTTAAAAAAAAAGGTGAAAATCACGCAAAAGCGAAAGGCTATAGTCCATGGTCTCGGACCGCATACTAGTATGTCGTTTTTCACGATTTCGGAGGATTTGAAAAAGAGGTGAAAATCACGCAAAAGCGAAAGGCTATAGTCCATGGTGTCGGAGGGCATACTATAGTATGTCGTTTTTCACGATTTTGGAGGATTTGAAAAAAAGGTGAAAATCACGCAAAAGCGAAAGGCTATAGTCCATGGTGTCGGAGGGCATACTATAGTATGTCGTTTTTCACGATTTCAGAGGATTTGAAAAAAAGGTGAAAATCACGCAAAAGCGAAAGGCTATAGTCCATGGTGTCGGAGGGCATACTATAGTATGTCGTTTTTCACGATTTCGTAGGATTTGAAAAAAAGGTGAAAATCACGCAAAAGCGAAAGGCTATAGTCCATGGTGTCGGAGGGCATACTATAGTATGTCGTTTTTCACGATTTTGGAGGATTTGAAAAAAAGGTGAAAATCACGCAAAAGCGAAAGGCTATAGTCCATGGTGTCGGAGGGCATACTATAGTATGTCGTTTTTCACGATTTCGGAGGATTTGAAAAAAAGGTGAAAATCACGCAAAAGCGAAAGGCTATAGTCCATGGTGTCGGAGAGCATACTATAGTATGTCGTTTTTAACGATTTCGGAGGATTTAAAAAAAAGGTGAAAATCACGCAAAAGCGAAAGGCTATAGTCCATGGTGTCGGAGGGCATACTATAGTATGTCGTTTTTCACGATTTCGGAGGATTTGAAAAAAAGGTGAAAATCACGCAAAAGCGAAAGGCTATAGTCCATGGTGTCGGAGGGCATACTATAGTATGTCGTTTTTCACGATTTCGGAGGATTTAAAAAAAAAGGTGAAAATCACGCAAAAGCGAAAGGCTATAGTCCATGGTGTCGGAGGGCATACTATAGTATGTGGTTTTTCACGATTTCGGAGGATAAAAAAAAAAAGGTGAAAATCACGCAAAAGCGAAAGGCTATAGTCCATGGTGTCGGAGGGCATACTATAGTATGTCGTTTTTCACGATTTCGGAGGATTTAAAAAAAAAAGGTGAAAATCACGCAAAAGCGAAAGGCTATAGTCCATGGTGTCGGAGGGCATACTATAGTATGTCGTTTTTCACGATTTCGGAGGATTTAAAAAAAAAGGTGAAAATCACGCAAAAGCGAAAGGCTATAGTCCATGGTGTCGGAGGGCATACTATAGTATGTCGTTTTTCACGATTTCGGAGGATTTGAAAAAAAGGTGAAAATCACGCAAAAGCGAAAGGCTATAGTCCATGGTGTCGGAGAGCATACTATAGTATGTCGTTTTTAACGATTTCGGAGGATTTAAAAAAAAAGGTGAAAATCACGCAAAAGCAAAAGGCTATAGTCCATGGTGTCGGAGGGCATACTATAGTATGTCGTTTTTCACGATTTCGGAGGATTTTTAAAAAGAAAGGTGAAAATCACGCAAAAGCGAAAGGCTATAGTCCATGGTCTCGGACCGCATACTAGTATGTCGTTTTTCACGATTTCGGAGGATTTAAAAAAAAAGGTGAAAATCACGCAAAGGCGAAAGGCTATAGTCCATGGTGTCGGAGGGCATACTATAGTATGTGGTTTTTCACGATTTCGGAGGATAAAAAAAAAAAGGTGAAAATCACGCAAAAGCGAAAGGCTATAGTCCATGGTGTCGGAGGGCATACTATAGTATGTCGTTTTTCACGATTTCGGAGGATTTGAAAAAAAGGTGAAAATCACGCAAAAGCGAAAGGCTATAGTCCATGGTGTCGGAGAGCATACTATAGTATGTCGTTTTTAACGATTTCGGAGGATTAAAAAAAAAGGTGAAAATCACGCAAAAGCGAAAGGCTATAGTCCATGGTGTCGGAGGGCATACTATAGTATGTCGTTTTTCACGATTTCGGAGGATTTGAAAAAAAGGTGAAAATCACGCAAAAGCGAAAGGCTATAGTCCATGGTGTCGGAGGGCATACTATAGTATGTCGTTTTTCACGATTTCGGAGGATTTAAAAAAAAAGGTGAAAATCACGCAAAAGCGAAAGGCTATAGTCCATGGTGTCGGAGGGCATACTATAGTATGTGGTTTTTCACGATTTCGGAGGATAAAAAAAAAAAGGTGAAAATCACGCAAAAGCGAAAGGCTATAGTCCATGGTGTCGGAGGGCATACTATAGTATGTCGTTTTTCACGATTTCGGAGGATTTAAAAAAAAAGGTGAAAATCACGCAAAAGCGAAAGGCTATAGTCCATGGTGTCGGAGGGCATACTATAGTATGTCGTTTTTCACGATTTCGGAGGATTTGAAAAAAAGGTGAAAATCACGCAAAAGCGAAAGGCTATAGTCCATGGTGTCGGAGAGCATACTATAGTATGTCGTTTTTAACGATTTCGGAGGATTTAAAAAAAAAGGTGAAAATCACGCAAAAGCAAAAGGCTATAGTCCATGGTGTCGGAGGGCATACTATAGTATGTCGTTTTTCACGATTTCGGAGGATTTTTAAAAAGAAAGGTGAAAATCACGCAAAAGCGAAAGGCTATAGTCCATGGTCTCGGACCGCATACTAGTATGTCGTTTTTCACGATTTCGGAGGATTTAAAAAAAAAGGTGAAAATCACGCAAAGGCGAAAGGCTATAGTCCATGGTGTCGGAGGGCATACTATAGTATGTGGTTTTTCACGATTTCGGAGGATAAAAAAAAAAAGGTGAAAATCACGCAAAAGCGAAAGGCTATAGTCCATGGTGTCGGAGGGCATACTATAGTATGTCGTTTTTCACGATTTCGGAGGATTTGAAAAAAAGGTGAAAATCACGCAAAAGCGAAAGGCTATAGTCCATGGTGTCGGAGAGCATACTATAGTATGTCGTTTTTAACGATTTCGGAGGATTAAAAAAAAAGGTGAAAATCACGCAAAAGCGAAAGGCTATAGTCCATGGTGTCGGAGGGCATACTATAGTATGTCGTTTTTCACGATTTCGGAGGATTTGAAAAAAAGGTGAAAATCACGCAAAAGCGAAAGGCTATAGTCCATGGTGTCGGAGGGCATACTATAGTATGTCGTTTTTCACGATTTCGGAGGATTTAAAAAAAAAGGTGAAAATCACGCAAAAGCGAAAGGCTATAGTCCATGGTGTCGGAGGGCATACTATAGTATGTGGTTTTTCACGATTTCGGAGGATAAAAAAAAAAAGGTGAAAATCACGCAAAAGCGAAAGGCTATAGTCCATGGTGTCGGAGGGCATACTATAGTATGTCGTTTTTCACGATTTCGGAGGATTTAAAAAAAAAGGTGAAAATCACGCAAAAGCGAAAGGCTATAGTCCATGGTGTCGGAGGGCATACTATAGTATGTGGTTTTTCACGATTTCGGAGGATAAAAAAAAAAAGGTGAAAATCACGCAAAAGCGAAAGGCTATAGTCCATGGTGTCGGAGGGCATACTATAGTATGTCGTTTTTCACGATTTCGGAGGATTTAAAAAAAAAGGTGAAAATCACGCAAAAGCGAAAGGCTATAGTCCATGGTGTCGGAGGGCATACTATAGTATGTGGTTTTTCACGATTTAGGAGGATAAAAAAAAAAAGGTGAAAATCACGCAAAAGCGAAAGGCTATAGTCCATGGTGTCGGAGGGCATACTATAGTATGTCGTTTTTCACGATTTCGGAGGATTTGAAAAAAAGGTGAAAATCACGCAAAAGCGAAAGGCTATAGTCCATGGTGTCGGAGAGCATACTATAGTATGTCGTTTTAAACGATTTCGGAGGATTTAAAAAAAAGGTGAAAATCACGCAAAAGCGAAAGGCTATAGTCCATGGTGTCGGAGGGCATACTATAGTATGTCGTTTTTCACGATTTCGGAGGATTTGAAAAAAAGGTGAAAATCACGCAAAAGCGAAAGGCTATAGTCCATGGTGTCGGAGGGCATACAATAGTATGTCGTTTTTCACGATTTCGGAGGATTTAAAAAAAAAGGTGAAAATCACGCAAAAGCGAAAGGCTATAGTCCATGGTGTCGGAGGGCATACTATAGTATGTGGTTTTTCACGATTTCGGAGGATAAAAAAAAAAAGGTGAAAATCACGCAAAAGCGAAAGGCTATAGTCCATGGTGTCGGAGGGCATACTATAGTATGTCGTTTTTCACGATTTCGGAGGATTTGAAAAAAAGGTGAAAATCACGCAAAAGCGAAAGGCTATAGTCCATGGTGTCGGAGAGCATACTATAGTATGTCGTTTTTAACGATTTCGGAGGATTAAAAAAAAAGGTGAAAATCACGCAAAAGCGAAAGGCTATAGTCCATGGTGTCGGAGGGCATACTATAGTATGTCGTTTTTCACGATTTCGGAGGATTTGAAAAAAAGGTGAAAATCACGCAAAAGCGAAAGGCTATAGTCCATGGTGTCGGAGGGCATACTATAGTATGTCGTTTTTCACGATTTCGGAGGATTTAAAAAAAAAGGTGAAAATCACGCAAAAGCGAAAGGCTATAGTCCATGGTCTCGGACCGCATACTAGTATGTCGTTTTTCACGATTTCGGAGGATTTTAAAAAAAAGGTGAAAATCACGCAAAGGCGAAAGGCTATAGTCCATGGTGTCGGAGGGCATACTATAGTATGTGGTTTTTCACGATTTCGGAGGATAAAAAAAAAAAGGTGAAAATCACGCAAAAGCGAAAGGCTATAGTCCATGGTGTCGGAGGGCATACTATAGTATGTCGTTTTTCACGATTTCGGAGGATTTGAAAAAAAGGTGAAAATCACGCAAAAGCGAAAGGCTATAGTCCATGGTGTCGGAGAGCATACTATAGTATGTCGTTTTTAACGATTTCGGAGGATTAAAAAAAAAGGTGAAAATCACGCAAAAGCGAAAGGCTATAGTCCATGGTGTCGGAGGGCATACTATAGTATGTCGTTTTTCACGATTTCGGAGGATTTGAAAAAAAGGTGAAAATCACGCAAAAGCGAAAGGCTATAGTCCATGGTGTCGGAGGGCATACTATAGTATGTCGTTTTTCACGATTTCGGAGGATTTAAAAAAAAAGGTGAAAATCACGCAAAAGCGAAAGGCTATAGTCCATGGTGTCGGAGGGCATACTATAGTATGTGGTTTTTCACGATTTCGGAGGATAAAAAAAAAAAGGTGAAAATCACGCAAAAGCGAAAGGCTATAGTCCATGGTGTCGGAGGGCATACTATAGTATGTCGTTTTTCACGATTTCGGAGGATAAAAAAAAAAAGGTGAAAATCACGCAAAAGCGAAAGGCTATAGTCCATGGTGTCGGAGGGCATACTATAGTATGTCGTTTTTCACGATTTCGGAGGATTTAAAAAAAAAGGTGAAAATCACGCAAAAGCGAAAGGCTATAGTCCATGGTGTCGGAGGGCATACTATAGTATGTGGTTTTTCACGATTTAGGAGGATAAAAAAAAAAAGGTGAAAATCACGCAAAAGCGAAAGGCTATAGTCCATGGTGTCGGAGGGCATACTATAGTATGTCGTTTTTCACGATTTCGGAGGATTTGAAAAAAAGGTGAAAATCACGCAAAAGCGAAAGGCTATAGTCCATGGTGTCGGAGAGCATACTATAGTATGTCGTTTTAAACGATTTCGGAGGATTTAAAAAAAAGGTGAAAATCACGCAAAAGCGAAAGGCTATAGTCCATGGTGTCGGAGGGCATACTATAGTATGTCGTTTTTCACGATTTCGGAGGATTTGAAAAAAAGGTGAAAATCACGCAAAAGCGAAAGGCTATAGTCCATGGTGTCGGAGGGCATACAATAGTATGTCGTTTTTCACGATTTCGGAGGATTTAAAAAAAAAGGTGAAAATCACGCAAAAGCGAAAGGCTATAGTCCATGGTGTCGGAGGGCATACTATAGTATGTGGTTTTTCACGATTTCGGAGGATAAAAAAAAAAAGGTGAAAATCACGCAAAAGCGAAAGGCTATAGTCCATGGTGTCGGAGGGCATACTATAGTATGTCGTTTTTCACGATTTCGGAGGATTTGAAAAAAAGGTGAAAATCACGCAAAAGCGAAAGGCTATAGTCCATGGTGTCGGAGAGCATACTATAGTATGTCGTTTTTAACGATTTCGGAGGATTAAAAAAAAAGGTGAAAATCACGCAAAAGCGAAAGGCTATAGTCCATGGTGTCGGAGGGCATACTATAGTATGTCGTTTTTCACGATTTCGGAGGATTTGAAAAAAAGGTGAAAATCACGCAAAAGCGAAAGGCTATAGTCCATGGTGTCGGAGGGCATACTATAGTATGTCGTTTTTCACGATTTCGGAGGATTTAAAAAAAAAGGTGAAAATCACGCAAAAGCGAAAGGCTATAGTCCATGGTCTCGGACCGCATACTAGTATGTCGTTTTTCACGATTTCGGAGGATTTTAAAAAAAAAGTGAAAATCACGCAAAAACGAAAGGCTATAGTCCATGGTGTCGGAGGGCATACTATAGTATGTCGTTTTTCACGATTTCGGAGGATTTAAAAAAAAAAGGTGAAAATCACGCAAAAGCGAAAGGCTATAGTCCATGGTGTCGGAGGGCATACTATAGTATGTGGTTTTTCACGATTTCGGAGGATTAAAAAAAAAAGGTGAAAATCACGCAAAAGCGAAAGGCTATAGTCCATGGTGTCGGAGGGCATACTATAGTATGTCGTTTTTCACGATTTCGGAGGATTAAAAAAAAAAGGTGAAAATCACGCAAAAGCGAAAGGCTATAGTCCATGGTGTCGGAGAGCATACTATAGTATGTCGTTTTTAACGATTTCGGAGGATTTAAAAAAAAGGTGAAAATCACGCAAAAGCAAAAGGCTATAGTCCATGGTGTCGGAGGGCATACTATAGTATGTCGTTTTTCACGATTTCGGAGGATTAAAAAAAAAAGGTGAAAATCACGCAAAAGCGAAAGGCTATAGTCCATGGTGTCGGAGGGCATACTATAGTATGTCGTTTTTCACGATTTCGGAGGATTTGAAAAAAAGGTGAAAATCACGCAAAAGCGAAAGGCTATAGTCCATGGTGTCGGAGGGCATACTATAGTATGTCGTTTTTCACGATTTCGGAGGATTTAAAAAAAAAAGGTGAAAATCACGCAAAAGCGAAAGGCTATAGTCCATGGTCTCGGACCGCATACTAGTATGTCGTTTTTCACGATTTCGGAGGATTTTAAAAAAAAAGGTGAAAATCACGCAAAAGCGAAAGGCTATAGTCCATGGTGTCGGAGGGGATACTATAGTATGTCGTTTTTCACGATTTCGGAGGATTTAAAAAAAAAAGGTGAAAATCACGCAAAAGCGAAAGGCTATAGTCCATGGTGTCGGAGGGGATACTATAGTATGTCGTTTTTCACGATTTCGGAGGATTTAAAAAAAAAGGTGAAAATCACGCAAAAGCGAAAGGCTATAGTCCATGGTCTCGGACCGCATACTAGTATGTCGTTTTTCACGATTTCGGAGGATTTGAAAAAGAGGTGAAAATCACGCAAAAGCGAAAGGCTATAGTCCATGGTGTCGGAGGGCATACTATAGTATGTCGTTTTTCACGATTTTGGAGGATTTGAAAAAAAGGTGAAAATCACGCAAAAGCGAAAGGCTATAGTCCATGGTGTCGGAGGGCATACTATAGTATGTCGTTTTTCACGATTTCAGAGGATTTGAAAAAAAGGTGAAAATCACGCAAAAGCGAAAGGCTATAGTCCATGGTGTCGGAGGGCATACTATAGTATGTCGTTTTTCACGATTTCGTAGGATTTGAAAAAAAGGTGAAAATCACGCAAAAGCGAAAGGCTATAGTCCATGGTGTCGGAGGGCATACTATAGTATGTCGTTTTTCACGATTTTGGAGGATTTGAAAAAAAGGTGAAAATCACGCAAAAGCGAAAGGCTATAGTCCATGGTGTCGGAGGGCATACTATAGTATGTCGTTTTTCACGATTTCGGAGGATTTTTAAAAAAAAGGTGAAAATCACGCAAAAGCGAAAGGCTATAGTCCATGGTGTCGGAGGGCATACTATAGTATGTGGTTTTTCACGATTTCGGAGGATTTAAAAAAAAAGGTGAAAATCACGCAAAAGCGAAAGGCTATAGTCCATGGTGTCGGAGGGCATACTATAGTATGTCGTTTTTCACGATTTCGGAGGATTTGAAAAAAAGGTGAAAATCACGCAAAAGCGAAAGGCTATAGTCCATGGTGTCGGAGGGCATACTATAGTATGTCGTTTTTCACGATTTCGGAGGATTTAAAAAAAAAAGGTGAAAATCACGCAAAAGCGAAAGGCTATAGTCCATGGTCTCGGACCGCATACTAGTATGTCGTTTTTCACGATTTCGGAGGATTTTTAAAAAAAAGGTGAAAATCACGCAAAAGCGAAAGGCTATAGTCCATGGTGTCGGAGGGCATACTATAGTATGTCGTTTTTCACGATTTCGGAGGATTTGAAAAAAAGGTGAAAATCACGCAAAAGCGAAAGGCTATAGTCCATGGTGTCGGAGGGCATACTATAGTATGTCGTTTTTCACGATTTTGGAGGATTTGAAAAAAAGGTGAAAATCACGCAAAAGCGAAAGGCTATAGTCCATGGTGTCGGAGGGCATACTATAGTATGTCGTTTTTCACGATTTCGGAGGATTTGAAAAAAAGGTGAAAATCACGCAAAAGCGAAAGGCTATAGTCCATGGTGTCGGAGGGCATACTATAGTATGTCGTTTTTCACGATTTCGGAGGATTTGAAAAAAAGGTGAAAATCACGCAAAAGCGAAAGGCTATAGTCCATGGTGTCGGAGGGCATACTATAGTATGTCGTTTTTCACGATTTCGGAGGATTTTAAAAAAAAGGTGAAAATCACGCAAAAGCGAAAGGCTATAGTCCATGGTGTCGGAGGGCATACTATAGTATGTCGTTTTTCACGATTTCGGAGGATTAAAAAAAAGGTGAAAATCACGCAAAAGCGAAAGGCTATAGTCCATGGTGTCGGAAGGCATACTATAGTATGTTGTTTTTCACGATTTCGGAGGATTTGAAAAAAAAAGGTGAAAATCACGCAAAAGCGAAAGGCTATAGTCCATGGTGTCGGAGAGCATACTATAGTATGTCGTTTTTAACGATTTCGTAGGATTTAAAAAAAAAGGTGAAAATCACGCAAAAGCAAAAGGCTATAGTCCATGGTGTCGGAGGGCATACTATAGTATGTCGTTTTTCACGATTTCGGAGGATTAAAAAAAAAGGTGAAAATCACGCAAAAGCGAAAGGCTATAGTCCATGGTGTCGGAGGGCATACTATAGTATGTCGTTTTTCACGATTTCGGAGGATTTGAAAAAAAGGTGAAAATCACGCAAAAGCGAAAGGCTATAGTCCATGGTGTCGGAGGGCATACTATAGTATGTCGTTTTTCACGATTTCGGAGGATTTAAAAAAAAAAGTGAAAAGGCTATAGTCCATGCGAAAGGCTATAGTCCATGGTGTCGGAGGGCATACTATAGTATGTCGTTTTTCACGATTTCGGAGGATTTGAAAAAAAGGTGAAAATCACGCAAAAGCGAAAGGCTATAGTCCATGGTGTCGGAGGGCATACTATAGTATGTCGTTTTTCACGATTTCGGAGGATTTAAAAAAAAAGGTGAAAATCACGCAAAAGCGAAAGGCTATAGTCCATGGTCTCGGACCGCATACTAGTATGTCGTTTTTCACGATTTCGGAGGATTTAAAAAAAAAAGGTGAAAATCACGCAAAAGCGAAAGGCTATAGTCCATGGTGTCGGAGGGCATACTATAGTATGTCGTTTTTCACGATTTCGGAGGATTTGAAAAAAAGGTGAAAATCACGCAAAAGCGAAAGGCTATAGTCCATGGTGTCGGAGGGCATACTATAGTATGTCGTTTTTCACGATTTTGGAGGATTTGAAAAAAAGGTGAAAATCACGCAAAAGCGAAAGGCTATAGTCCATGGTGTCGGAGGGCATACTATAGTATGTCGTTTTTCACGATTTCGGAGGATTTGAAAAAAAGGTGAAAATCACGCAAAAGCGAAAGGCTATAGTCCATGGTGTCGGAGGGCATACTATAGTATGTCGTTTTTCACGATTTCGGAGGATTTAAAAAAAAAAGGTGAAAATCACGCAAAAGCGAAAGGCTATAGTCCATGGTCTCGGACCGCATACTAGTATGTCGTTTTTCACGATTTCGGAGGATTTTAAAAAAAAAGGTGAAAATCACGCAAAAGCGAAAGGCTATAGTCCATGGTGTCGGAGGGGATACTATAGTATGTCGTTTTTCACGATTTCGGAGGATTTAAAAAAAAAAGGTGAAAATCACGCAAAAGCGAAAGGCTATAGTCCATGGTGTCGGAGGGGATACTATAGTATGTCGTTTTTCACGATTTCGGAGGATTTAAAAAAAAAGGTGAAAATCACGCAAAAGCGAAAGGCTATAGTCCATGGTCTCGGACCGCATACTAGTATGTCGTTTTTCACGATTTCGGAGGATTTGAAAAAGAGGTGAAAATCACGCAAAAGCGAAAGGCTATAGTCCATGGTGTCGGAGGGCATACTATAGTATGTCGTTTTTCACGATTTTGGAGGATTTGAAAAAAAGGTGAAAATCACGCAAAAGCGAAAGGCTATAGTCCATGGTGTCGGAGGGCATACTATAGTATGTCGTTTTTCACGATTTCAGAGGATTTGAAAAAAAGGTGAAAATCACGCAAAAGCGAAAGGCTATAGTCCATGGTGTCGGAGGGCATACTATAGTATGTCGTTTTTCACGATTTCGTAGGATTTGAAAAAAAGGTGAAAATCACGCAAAAGCGAAAGGCTATAGTCCATGGTGTCGGAGGGCATACTATAGTATGTCGTTTTTCACGATTTTGGAGGATTTGAAAAAAAGGTGAAAATCACGCAAAAGCGAAAGGCTATAGTCCATGGTGTCGGAGGGCATACTATAGTATGTCGTTTTTCACGATTTCGGAGGATTTTTAAAAAAAAGGTGAAAATCACGCAAAAGCGAAAGGCTATAGTCCATGGTGTCGGAGGGCATACTATAGTATGTGGTTTTTCACGATTTCGGAGGATTTAAAAAAAAAGGTGAAAATCACGCAAAAGCGAAAGGCTATAGTCCATGGTGTCGGAGGGCATACTATAGTATGTCGTTTTTCACGATTTCGGAGGATTTGAAAAAAAGGTGAAAATCACGCAAAAGCGAAAGGCTATAGTCCATGGTGTCGGAGGGCATACTATAGTATGTCGTTTTTCACGATTTCGGAGGATTTAAAAAAAAAGGTGAAAATCACGCAAAAGCGAAAGGCTATAGTCCATGGTCTCGGACCGCATACTAGTATGTCGTTTTTCACGATTTCGGAGGATTTTTAAAAAAAAGGTGAAAATCACGCAAAAGCGAAAGGCTATAGTCCATGGTGTCGGAGGGCATACTATAGTATGTCGTTTTTCACGATTTCGGAGGATTTGAAAAAAAGGTGAAAATCACGCAAAAGCGAAAGGCTATAGTCCATGGTGTCGGAGGGCATACTATAGTATGTCGTTTTTCACGATTTTGGAGGATTTGAAAAAAAGGTGAAAATCACGCAAAAGCGAAAGGCTATAGTCCATGGTGTCGGAGGGCATACTATAGTATGTCGTTTTTCACGATTTCGGAGGATTTGAAAAAAAGGTGAAAATCACGCAAAAGCGAAAGGCTATAGTCCATGGTGTCGGAGGGCATACTATAGTATGTCGTTTTTCACGATTTCGGAGGATTTGAAAAAAAGGTGAAAATCACGCAAAAGCGAAAGGCTATAGTCCATGGTGTCGGAGGGCATACTATAGTATGTCGTTTTTCACGATTTCGGAGGATTTTAAAAAAAAGGTGAAAATCACGCAAAAGCGAAAGGCTATAGTCCATGGTGTCGGAGGGCATACTATAGTATGTCGTTTTTCACGATTTCGGAGGATTAAAAAAAAGGTGAAAATCACGCAAAAGCGAAAGGCTATAGTCCATGGTGTCGGAAGGCATACTATAGTATGTTGTTTTTCACGATTTCGGAGGATTTGAAAAAAAAAGGTGAAAATCACGCAAAAGCGAAAGGCTATAGTCCATGGTGTCGGAGAGCATACTATAGTATGTCGTTTTTAACGATTTCGTAGGATTTAAAAAAAAAGGTGAAAATCACGCAAAAGCAAAAGGCTATAGTCCATGGTGTCGGAGGGCATACTATAGTATGTCGTTTTTCACGATTTCGGAGGATTAAAAAAAAAGGCTGAAAATCACGCAAAAGCGAAAGGCTATAGTCCATGGTGTCGGAGGGCATACTATAGTATGTCGTTTTTTCACGATTTCGGAGGATTTGAAAAAAAGGTGAAAATCACGCAAAAGCGAAAGGCTATAGTCCATGGTGTCGGAGGGCATACTATAGTATGTCGTTTTTCACGATTTCGGAGGATTTAAAAAAAAAAGTGAAAAGGCTATAGTCCATGCGAAAGGCTATAGTCCATGGTGTCGGAGGGCATACTATAGTATGTCGTTTTTCACGATTTCGGAGGATTTGAAAAAAAGGTGAAAATCACGCAAAAGCGAAAGGCTATAGTCCATGGTGTCGGAGGGCATACTATAGTATGTCGTTTTTCACGATTTCGAGGATTTAAAAAAAAAGGTGAAAATCACGCAAAAGCGAAAGGCTATAGTCCATGGTCTCGGACCGCATACTAGTATGTCGTTTTTCACGATTTCGGAGGATTTAAAAAAAAAGGTGAAAATCACGCAAAAGCGAAAGGCTATAGTCCATGGTGTCGGAGGGCATACTATAGTATGTCGTTTTTCACGATTTCGGAGGATTTGAAAAAAAAGGTGAAAATCACGCAAAAGCGAAAGGCTATAGTCCATGGTGTCGGAGGGCATACTATAGTATGTCGTTTTTCACGATTTTGGAGGATTTGAAAAAAGGTGAAAATCACGCAAAAGCGAAAGGCTATAGTCCATGGTGTCGGAGGGCATACTATAGTATGTCGTTTTTCACGATTTCGGAGGATTTGAAAAAAGGTGAAAATCACGCAAAAGCGAAAGGCTATAGTCCATGGTGTCGGAGGGCATACTATAGTATGTCGTTTTTCACGATTTTGGAGGATTTGAAAAAAAGGTGAAAATCACGCAAAAGCGAAAGGCTATAGTCCATGGTGTCGGAGGGCATACTATAGTATGTCGTTTTTCACGATTTCGGAGGATTTTTAAAAAAAGGTGAAAATCACGCAAAAGCGAAAGGCTATAGTCCATGGTGTCGGAGGGCATACTATAGTATGTCGTTTTTCACGATTTCGAGGATTTGAAAAAAGGTGAAAATTCACGCAAAAGCGAAAGGCTATAGTCCATGGTTGTCGGAGGCATACTATAGTATGTCGTTTTTCACGCTTTTTTTCAAATCCTCCGAAATCGTGAAAACGTTTTTTCAAATCCTCCGAAATCGTGAAAAACGACATACTATAGTATGCCCTCCGACACCATGGACTATAGCCTTTCGCTTTTGCGTGATTTTCACCTTTTTTTCAAATCCTCCAAAATCGTGAAAAACGACATACTATAGTATGCCCTCCGACACCATGGACTATAGCCTTTCGCTTTTGCGTGATTTTCACCTTTTTTCAAATCCTCCGAAATCGTGAAAAACGACATACTATAGTATGCCCTCAACACCATGACTATAGCCTTTCGCTTTTGCGTGATTTTCACCTTTTTTCAAATCCTCCGAAA